>NC_056747.1:989431456-989466456 GCF_019279795.1 Protopterus annectens
AAATTTAGAAAGTGATGGAAAAGTCCAAAGAAACTGTAGTGTCGGGCAGAGAGAATTATAAATACAATACGTAAGGCATGATGCTTTTTAGAGGAATTACTGGAGGTCTTTTTCTTCTTAAACTTTACAGTCACAATCAATTGGTGTATAGTGCCACCTAGTGGCGAGAGGTGTATGGTACACTGGAAGAAGGTTCTTCAAGACTTGAATCTACAGAGTGGGAAGAGCCAAGAAAAAGTCCAGAAAAACAATAAATAACCTGAAGTTGGAAAGGTGCTACAGCCAGGGAGAAGGTATGCAGTTTAGAACATTCTTATTTCAAAAATTGCAAAATTATAGATATGGGATTATTGGAGGGAAAAAATGAGAAAAAGGTGGAAAAGTCTACAGAATCTGTAGTGTAGGTCAGAGTAAATTATAAATACAATACATAAGGCATGAGGTTGCTTAGAGGATTTACTGCAGGTCTTTTTTGTTTAAGCTTTACAGTCAGAATCATTAGGTGTATGGCACCACCTAGTGTCGAGAGGAGGGGGTACAATGGAAGAAGGAGGTTCATCAAGACTGGAATCCACAGAGTGGGAAGAGCCAATAAAAAGTCCAGAAAAACAATCAGTGACTTGAAGTTGGAGAGGTGCTATAGCCACGGAGAAGGTATGCAGTTTAGAACTTTCCTATTTGAAAAAATTGGAAAGGTATACATTTAGGATTATTGGAAGGAAAAAATGAGGAAGTGGTGGAAAAGTCTGCAGAATCTGTAGTGTAGGGCAGAGCAAAGTAATAAATACAATGCATAAGGCTTGAGGCTGGTTAGAGGATTTACTGCAGGTTTTTTTGTTTAAACTTTACAGTCACAATCAATGGGTGTATCCTTCCTCCTAGTGGCAAGTGGAGGGTGGTACACTGAAAGAAGGTTCGTCAAGACTCGAATCAACAGAGTGGGAAGAGCCAAGACAAAGTCCAGAAAAACAATCAGTGACCTGAAGTTGGAAAGGTTCTATAGCCAGGGAGCAGGTATGCAGTTTAGAACTTTCTTATTTCAAAAATTACAAAGGTATACATATGGGATTTATGGAGGGAAAAATGAGAAAGAGGTGGAAAAGTCCACAGAACATGTAGTGTAGGGCAGAAAGAATTACAAATACAATATGGAAGGCATGAGGCTGGTTAGAGGATTTACTGCATGTCTTTTTTGTTTAAACTTTACAGTCACAATCAATGGGTGTATGCTACTACCTAATGACTAGAGGAGGGTGATACACTGGAAGAAGAAGGTTCATTGAGTCTCAAATCTACAGAGCAGGAAGAGCAAAAAAAAAGTCCTGAAAAACAATCAGTGACCTGAAGTTGGAAAGGTGCTACAGCCAGGGAGAAGGTATTCAGTTTAGATCATTCTTATTTCAAAAATTGACAGGAAAAGATATGGGATTATTGGAGGGATAAAATGAGAAAGAGGTGGAAAAGTCCACAGAATATATAGTGTAGGGCAGAGAGAATTATAAATACAATACATAATGCATGAGGCTGAGTACAGGATTTACTGCAGGTCTTTTTTGTTTTAAACTTTGCAGTCACAATCAATGGGTGCATGCTGCCACCTAGTGGCAAGAGGAGGGTGATACACTGGAAGAAGAAGGTTAATTGAGACTCGAATCTACAGAGCAGGAAGAGCCAAGAAAAAGTCCTGAAAAACAGTCATTGACCTGAAGTTGGTAAGGTGCTATAGCCAGGGAGAAGGCATGCAGTTTAGAACTTTCTTATTTCAAAAACTGCAAAGGGATACATATGGGATTATTGGATGGAAAAAATGAGAAAGAGTGGAAAAGTCCACAGAATCTGTAGTGTAAAGCAAGGAGAAGTAATAAATACAATACATAAGGCATGATGCTGGTTAGATGACTTATTGCAGGTCTATTATGTTTAAACTTTAGTCACAATCAATGGGTGTAGGCTGCTACCTAGTTGTGTGAGTAGGGTGGTACACTGGAAGAAGAAGGATGGTCAAGACTCAAATCTCCAGAGTGGAAGAGCCAAGAAAAAGTTCAGAAAAATAATCAGTGAGTTGACATTGGAAAAGTGCTACAGCCAATAAGAAGGTATGCAGTTTACAATGTTTTTATTTCAAAAATTGCAAAGTTATACATATGGGATCATTGGAGGGAAAATGAGAAAGAGGTGCAAGAGTCCACAGAATCTGTAGTGTAGGGCAGAGAGAAGAAATAAATACAATATGTACGGCATGAGGCTGGTTAGAGAATTTACTGCAGGTCTTTTTTTGTCTAAACTTTACAGTCACAATCAATGGGTGTATGCTTCCTCCTAGTGGCAAGAGGAGGGTGGTATACTGAAAGAAGGTTCGTCAAGACTAGAATCGACAGAGTGGGAAGAGCCAAGACAATCTCCAGAAAAACAATCAGTGACCTGAAGTTGGAAAGGTGCTATAGCCAGGGAGCAGGTATGCAGTTTAGAACTTTCTTATTTCAAAAATTGCAAAGGTATACATATGGGATTTATGGAGGGAAAAATGAGAAAGAGGTGGAAAAGACCACAGAATATGTAGTGTAGGGCAGAAAGAATTACAAATACAATACGGAAGGCATGAGGCTGGTTAGAGGATTTACTGAATGTCTTTTTTGTTTAAACTTTACAGTCACAATCAATGGGTGTATGCTACTACCTAGTGACTAGAGGAGGGTGGTACACTGGAAGAAGAAGGTTCATCGAGTCTCGAATCTACAGAGTGGGAAGAGCAAAAAAAGTCCTAAAAACAATCAATGACCTGAAGTTGGAAAGGTGCTACAGCCAGGGAGAAGGTATTCAGTTTAGATCATTTTTATTTCAAAAATTGACAGAAATACATATGGGATTATTGTAGGGATACATAATGCATGAGGCTGAGTACAGGATTTACTACAGGTCTTTTTTGTTTTAAACTTTGCAGTCACAATCAATGGGTGCATGCGGCACCTAGTGGCAAGAGGAGGGTGATATACTGGAAGAAAAAGGTCTGTTGAGACTTGAATCTACAGAGCAGGAAGAGCAAAGAAAAAGTCCAGAAAACAATCATTCACCTGAAGTTGGTAAGGTGCTATAGCCAGGGAGAAGGCATGCAGTTTAGAACTTTCTTATTTCAAAAACTGCAAAGGGATACATATGTGATTATTGGATGGAAATAATGAGAAAGAGATGGAAAAGTCCACAGAATCTGTAGTGTAAGACCGTGAGTAGCAATAAATACAATACGTAAGGCATGATGCTGGTTAGAGGATTTATTGCAGGTCTATTATGTTTAAAATTTAGTCACAATCAATAGGTGTAGGCTGCTACCTAGTGGTGAGAGTAGGCTGGTACACTGGAAGAAGAAGGATGGTCGAGACTCAAATCTCGAGTGCATGAGCCAAGAAAAAGTCCAGAAAAAAATTCAGTGAGTTGAAGTTGGAAAGGTGCTACAGCCAATAAGAAAGTATGCAGTTTAGAATGTTTTTATTTCAAAAATTGCAAAGGTATACATATGGGATCATTGGAGGGAAAAATGAGAAAGAGGTGGAGGGTAGAGAGAAGAAATAAATACAATATGTACAGCATGAGGCTGGTTAGAGAATTTACTGCAGGTCTTTTTTTGTCTAAACTTTACAGTCACAATTAATGGGTGTATGCTGTCACCTAGTGGTGAGAGGAGCGTGGTACACTGGAAGAAAAACATTTGTTGAAACTCGAGTCTACAGAGCAGAAAGAGGCAAGAAAAAGTCTAGAAAAACAATAAATAACCTGAAGTTGAAAAGGTGCTACAGCCAGGGAGAAGGTATGCAGTTTATAACTTTCTTATTTCAAGAATTGCAAAGCTTTACATATGGGATTCTAGTAGGGAAAAAAATTAGAAAGTGATGGAAAAGTCCAAAGAAGCTGCAATGTTGGTCAGAGAGAATTACAAATACAATATGTAAGGCATGATGCTGGTTAGAGGAATTACTGGAGGTATTTTTTTTTAAACTTTACAGTCACAATCAATGGGTGTATGCTGCCACCTAGTGGCGAGAGGTGTATGGTACACTGGAAGAAGGTTCTTCAAGACTTGAATCTACACAGCGGGAAGAGCCAAGAAAAAGTCCAAAAAAACAATAAATAACCTGAAGTTGTAAAGGTGCTACAGCCAGGGAGAAGGTATGCAGTTTAGAACGTTTTTATTTCAAAAATTGCAAAATTATAGATATGGGATTATTGGAGGGAAAAAATGAGAAAGAGGTGGAAAAGTCTACAGAATCTGTAGTGTAGGTCATATTAAATTATAAATACAATACATAAGGCATGAGGTTGCTTAGAGGATTTACTGCAGGTCTTTTTTGTTTAAGCTTTACAGTCAGAATCATTAGGTGTATGGTGCCACCTAGTGGTGAGAGGAGGAGGTACAATGGAAGAAGGAGGTTCATCAAGACTGGAATCTACAGAGTGGGAAGAGCCAATAAAAAGCCCCAAAAAACAATCAGTGACTTGAAGTTGGAGAGGTGCTATAGCCACGGAGAAGGTATGCAGTTTAGAACTTTCCTATTTGAAAAATTGGAAAGGTATACATCTAGGATTATTGGAAGGAAAAAATGAGGAAGTGGTGGAAAAGTCAACAGAATCTGTAGTCTAAAGCAAGGAGAAGTAATAAATACAATACGTAAGGCATGATGCTGGTTAGAGGATTTATTGCAGGTCTATTATGTTTAAACTTTAGTCACAATCAATGGGTGTAGGCTGCTACCTAGTTGTGTGAGTAAGGTGGTACACTGGAGGAAGAAGGATGGTCAAGACTCAAATCTCCGGAGTGGAAGAGCCAAGAAAAAGTTTAGAAAAATAATCAGTGAGTTGATGTTGGATAGGTGCTACAGCCAATAAGAAGGTATGCAGTTTAGAATGTTTTTATTTCAAAAACTGCAAAGGTATACATATGGAATCATTGGAGGGAAAAATGAGAAAGAGTTGGAAGAGTCCACAGAATCTGTAGTGTAGGGCAGAGAGAAGAAGTAAATACAATATGTACGGCATGAGACTGGTTATAGAATTTACTGCAGGTCTTTTTTTGTCTAAACCTTACAGTCACAATCAATGGGTGTATGCTTCCTCCTAGTGGCAAGAGGAGGGTGGTATACTGAAAGAAGGTTCATCAAGACTAGAATTGACAGAGTGGGAAGAGCCAAGACAATCTCCAGAAAAACAATCAGTGACCTGAAGTTGGAAAGGTGCTATGGACAGGGAGCAAGTATGCAGATTAGAACTTTTTTATTTCAAAAATTGCAAAGGTATACATATGGGATTTATGGAGGGAAAAATGAGAAAGAGGTGGAAAAGTCCACAGAATATGTAGTGTAGGGCAGAAAGAATTACAACTACAATACGGAAGTCATGAGGCTGGTTAGAGGATTTACTGCATGTCTTTTTTGCTTAAACTTTACAGTCACAATCAATGGGTGTATGTTACTACCTAGTGACTAGAGGAGGGTGGTACACTGGAAGAAGAAGGTTCATCGAGTCTCGAATCTACAGAGCGGGAAGAGCAAAAAAAGTCCTGAAAAATTATCAATGACCTGAAGTTGGAAAGGTGCTACAGCCAGGCAGAAGGTATTCAGTTTAGATCATTCTTATTTCAAAAATTGACAGGAATACATATGGGATTATTGTAGGGATAAAATGAGAAAGAGGTGGAAAAGTCCACAGAATATGTAGTGTAGGGCAGAGAGAATTATAAATACAATACATAATGCATGAGGCTGAGTACAGGATTTACTGCAGGTCTTTTTTGTTTTAAACTTTGCAGTCACAATCAATGGGTGCATGCTGCCACCTAGTGGCAAGAGGAGGGTGATATACTGGAAGAAGTAGGTTCATCGTGACTCAAATCTACAGAGCAGGAAGAGCCAAGAAAAAGACCAGAAAAACAATCATTGACCTGAAGTTGGTAAGGTGCTATAGCCAGGGAGAAGGCATGCAGTTTAGAACTTTCTTATTTCAAAAACTGCAAAGGGATACATATGGGATTATTGGATGGAAAAAATTAGAAAGAGGTGGAAAAGTCCACAGAATCTGTAGTATAAGACAGGGAGTAGTAATAAGTACAATACGTAAGGCATGATGCTGGTTAGAGGAATCATTGCAGGTCTATTATGTTTAAAATTTAGTCACAATCAATGGGTGTAGGCTGCTACCTAGTGGTGAGAGTAGGGTGGTACACTGGAAGAAGAAGGATGGTAGAGACTCAAATCTCCAGAGTGCATGAGTCAAGAAAAAGTCCAGAAAAAAATTCAGTGAGTTGAAGTTGGAAAGGTGCTACAGTCAATAAGAAGGTATGCAGTTTAGAATGTTTTTATTTCAAAAATTGCAAAGGTATACATATGGGATCAATGGAGGGAAAAATGAGAAAGAGGTGGAAGAGTCCACAGAATCTGTAGTATAGGGTAGAGAGAAGAAATAAATACAATATGTACAGCATGAGGCTGGTTAGAGAATTTACTGCAGGTCTTTTTTTGTCTAAACTTTAGTCACAATCAATGGGTGTATGCTGCCACCTTAGTGGTGAGAGGAGCGTGGTACACTGGAAGAAAAACATTTGTTGAGACTCGAGTCTACAGAGCAGAAAGAGGCTAGAAAAAGTCCAGAAAAACAATAAATAACCCGAAGTTGAAAAGGTGCTACAGCCAGGGAGAAGGTATGCAGTTTAGAACTTTCTTATTTCAAAAATTGCAAAGGTTTACATATGGGATTCTATTAAGGAAAAAAATTAGAAACTGATGGAAAGTCCAAAGAAGCTGTAATGCTGGGCAGAGAGAATTACAAATACAATATGTAAGGCATGATGCTGGTTAGAGGAATTACTGGAGGTCTTTTTTTTAAACTTTACAGTCACAATCAATAGGTGTATGCTGCCACCTAGGCCGAAAGAAGGGTAGCACACTGGAATAAGAAGTTTTGAGATTCAAATCTAATGAGCGAGAAGAGCCAAGAAAAAGCCAGTAAAACAATCAGTGACCTGAATTTGAAAGGTGCTACAGCCAGGGAGGAGGGTGGTACACTGGAAGAAGGTTCATTGAGAGTCAAATCTACAGAGCGGGAAGGGGCAAGAAAAAGTCCAGAAAAACAATAAATAACCTGAAGTTGGACAGGTGCTACAGCCAGGGAGAAGGTATGCAGTTTAGAATGTTCTTATTTCAAAAATTGCAAAATTATAGATATGGGATTATTGGAGGGAAAAAATGAGAAATAGGTGGAAAAGTCTACAGAATCTGTAGTGTAGGTCAGAGGGAATTATAAATACAATACATAAGGCATGATGCTGGTTAGAGGATTTACTGCAGGTCTATTATGTTTAAATTTTAGTCACAATCAATGGGTGTAGGCTGCTACCTAGTGGTGAGAGTAGGGTGGTACACAGGAAGAAGAAGGATGGCCGAGACTCAAATCTCGAGATTGGAAGAGCCAAGAAAAAGTCCAGAAAAATAATCAGTGAGTTGAAGTTGGATAGGTGCTACAACCAATAAGAAGGTATGCAGTTTAGAACATTTTTATTTCAAAAATTGCAAAGGTATACATATGGGATCATTGGAGGGAAAGACGATAAAGAGGTGGAAGAGTCCACACTATCTGTAGTGTAGGGCAGAGAGAAGAAATAAATACAATATGTACGGCATGAGTCTGGTTAGAGAATTTACTGCAGGTGTTTGTTGTTTAAACTTTTCTGTCAGAATCAATAGGTGTATGCTACCACCTAGTGGCAAGAGAAGGATGGTACACAGTAAGAAGGAGGTTCGTCAAGACTGGAAACTACAGAGTGGGCAGAGACAAGAAAAAGTCCAGAAAAACAATCAGTGACCTGAATTTGGAAAGGTGCTACAGTCAGTGAGAAGGTATGTAGTTTAGAACTTTATTACTTCAAAAATTCCAAAGGTATACATATGGGATTACTGGAGGGAAAAAACGAGAAGGAGTCCACAGAGTCTGTACTGTAGGGAAAAGAGAGGTATAAATATAATAAGTAAGGCATGAAGCTGGTTAGAGAATTTACTGCAGGTCTTTTTTTGTCTAAACTTTACAGCCACAATCAATGGGTGTATGCTGCCACCTTGTGGCGAGAGGAGGGTGGTACACTGGAAGAAGAACATTTGTTGAGACTCAAGTTTACAGAGTGGAAAGAGGCAAGAAAAAGTCCAGAAAAACAATAAATAACCTGAAGTTGAAAAGGTGCTACAGCCAGGGAGAAGGTATTCAGTTTAGAACTTTCTTATTTCAAAAATTGCAAAGGTTTACATATGGGATTATAGGAGGGAAAAATGAGAAAGAGTTGGAAAAGTCCACAGAATATGTAGTGTAGGGCAGAGAGAATTACAAATACAATACGGAAGGCATGAGGCTGGTTAGAGGACTTACTGCAGGTCTTTTTTCTTTAAACTTTACAGTCACAATCAATGGGTGCATGGTACAACCTAATGACTAAAGAAGGGTGGTACATTGGAAGAAGAAGGTTCAATGAGACTCAAATCTACAGAGTGGGAAAAGCAAGAAATAGTCCCAGAAAGCAATTAATGACCTGAAACTGGAAAGGTGCTACACCCAGGGAGAAGGTATTCAGTTTAGACCTTTTTTATTTCAAAAATTAACATGTATACATATGCA
The DNA here is from genome assembly GCF_019279795.1 of Protopterus annectens. Taxonomy (NCBI): domain Eukaryota; kingdom Metazoa; phylum Chordata; order Ceratodontiformes; family Protopteridae; genus Protopterus; species Protopterus annectens. The sequence goes on from NC_056747.1 coordinate 989,440,103, forward strand.
ATTATTGGAGGGATAAAATGAGAAAGAGGTGGAAATGTCAACAGAATATGTAGTGTAGGGCAGAGAGAATTATAAATACAGTATGTAAGGTATGATGCTGAGTACAGGATTTACTGCAGGTCTTTTTTGTTTTAAACTTTGCAGTCACAATCAGTGGATGCATGCTGCCAAGTAGTGGTCAGAGGAGGGTGATACACTGGGAGAAGGAGGTTCATCAAGACTGGAATCTACAGAGTGGGAAGAGCCAAGAAAAAGTCCAGAAATACAATTAGTGACTTGAAGTTGGATAGGTGCTACAGCCAGTGAGAAGGTATGCAGTTAATAACTTTCTTATTTGAAAAATTGCAAAGGTTTACATCTGGGATTATTGGAAGGAAAAAATGAGAAAGTGGTGGAAAAGTATGCAGAATCTGTAGTGTAAGACAGAGAAAAGTAATAAACACAATACATAAGGCATGAGGCTGGTAAGAGGATTTACTGTAGGCCTTTCTTGTTTAAACTTTACAGTCAGAATCAATGGGTGTATGCTGCCACCTAGTTTTAAGAGGAGGGTGGTGCACTGGAAGAAAGAGGTTCATCAAGACTGGAATCTACAGAGTGGGAAGAGCCAAGAAAAAGTCCAGAAATACAATAAAGAACCTGAAGGTGGAAAGGTGCTACAGCCTGTGAGAAGGTATGCAGTTTAGAACTTTGTTATTTCAAAAATTGCAAAGGTATACATATGGGATTATTGGAGGGAAAAAATGAGAAAGAGGTGAAAAATCCAAAGAATCTGTAGTGTAGGGCAAAGAGAAATAATAAATACAATACGTAAGGCACGAGGCTGGTTAGAGAATTTACTGTAGGTCTTTTTTGTTTAAACTTTACAATCAGAATTAGTGAGTGTATGGTGCCACCTAGTGATAAGAGGAGGGTGGTGCATTGGAAGAAGGAGGTTTGTCGAGACTCAAATCTACATACCGGGGAAGAGCCAAGAAAAACTCCAGAAAAACAATCAGTGACCTGAAGTTGGAAAGGTGCTACAGCCAGGGAGAAGGTATGCAGTTTCGAACTTTTTTATTTTAAAAATTGCAAAAGCATAGATATGGGATTATTGGAGGGGAAAAAACATGAAAGAGGTGGAAAAGCTACAAAATCTGCAGTGCAGGTCAGAAAGAATAATAAATGCAATACCTAAGGCATGAGGCTGGTTAGAGGATTTACTGTAGTTTTTTTTTTGTTGTTGTAAACTTTGCAGTCAGAATCAATGAGTGCATGCTGCCACCTAGTGGTGAGAGGAGTGTGGTATTCTGGAAGAAGGTTCATTGAGACTTGAAACTACCTAGCGGAAAGAGCCAAGAAAAAGTCCAGAAGAACAATCAGTGACCTGAAATTGGAATGGTGCTACAGCCAGGGAGAAGGTATGCAATTTAGAACTTTCTTATTTTAAAAATTACAAAGGTATACATATGGGATTATTGGAGGGAAAAATGAGAAAGAGGTGGAAAAGTCCACAGAATCTGTAGTGTAGGGTAGAGAGAAGTAATAAATGCAATACATAAGCCATGAGGCTGGGTACAGGATTTACTGCAGGTCTTTTTTGTTTTAAAGTTTACAGTCACAATCAGTGGGTATATTCTGCCGTCTAGTGGTGAGAGGAGGGTGCTACACAGAAAGAAGAGGGTTCATCAAGAGTTGAATCTACAGAGCGAGAAGAGCCAAGAAAAAGTCCAGAAAAACAATCAGTGACCTGAAGTTGGAAAGGTGCTACAACCAGGGAGAAGGTATGCAGTTTAGAAATTTCTTATTTCAAAAATTTCCAAAGTATAGATATGGGTTATTGGAGAGAAAAATGAATGAGAAAGAGGTGGGAAAGTCTACAGAATCTGTAGTGTAGGTCAGAGAGAATTATAAACACAATATGTAAGGCATGAGGCTTGTTAGAGAATTTACTGCAGGTATTTTTTGTTTGAACTTTACTGTCAGAATCAATGTGTGCATGCTGCTACCTAGTGGGGAGAAGAGGGTGGTACACTGGAAGAAAGAGGTTCATCAAGACTGGATCTACAGAGTGGGAAGAGCCAAGAAAAAGTTCAGAAAATCATTTAGTGACTTGAAGTTGGATAGGTGCTACAGCCAGGGAGATGGTATGCAGTTTAGAACTTTCTTATTTCAAAAATTGAAAGGTATACATATGGGATTATTGAGGGAAAAATGAGAAAGAGGTGGAAATGTCCACATAATCTGTAGTTTAGGGCAGAGAGAAGTAATAAATACAATACATAATGCATGAAGCTGGTTAGAGGAATTACTGTAGTTCTTTCTTGATTTATACTTTGCAGTCACAATCAATTGGTGTGTGCTGCCACCTAGTAGCAACTGAAGGGTAGTACACTGGAAGAAGGTTTGTCGAGATTCAAATCTATAGAGTGGGAAGAGGCAAGAAAAAGTCCCAAAAAACAATCAGTGACCTGAAGTTGGAAAGGTGCTACAGCTAGGGAGAAGGATTGCAGTTCAGAACTTTCTTATTTCAAAAATTGCAAAGGAATACATATGGGATTATTGGATGGAAAAAATGAGAAAGAAGTGGAAAAGTCAGCAGAATCTGTAGTGCAGGGCAGAGAGAAATAATAAATACAATACGTAAGGCATGAGGCTGGTTAGAGGATTTTCTGATGTTCTTTTTTGGCTAAACTTTACAGCCACAATCAATATGTGTATGTTGCCACCTAGTGGTAAGAGGAGGGTGGTACACTGGAAGAAGAAGATTCATTGAGACTTGAATCTACAGAACAGGAAGAGGAAAGAAAACATCAAGAAAAACAATAAATAACCTAAAGCTGGAAAGGTGCTATAGCCAGGGAGAGGGTATGCAGTTTAGAACTTTCTTATTTTAAAAACAGCAAATGTATAGATATGGGATTATTGGGGGGAAAAATGAGAAAGAGGTGGAAAAGTCTACAGAATCTGCAGTGTAGGTTAGAGAGAATTATAAATCCAATGTCTGTCTGCCTGGGATGACATGCTGGACAAGCCACGCTGCTTCGCAAGGGACGGCTTGCACCTGTCACCCCTGGGCTTCTGGATATTGGCAAAGGCTCTTGCCACCCCCATAGTGCCTTTTTTAGGCAAGGCTCAAATTCTAAACCTACCACCCTAGTACACAAAAAAGGAAAAAAAACTAAGGGTAATGCTGCTCAATGCCAGAAGTCTCAACCTCAAGATGCACTTTTCGAGGCCCTTCTCAATATGGAGAACATCGATGTCTGTGCTGTGACTGAAACCTAGTTCAAGGCTCCAGAGAGCACCCCGGCACTATCAGGTTTTACCTCATATCATGTGTTCCGGCCCCAAAATCCGGACAACACCAAGAAGGTAGGGGGGGTGTCTATATTCATCAAGGACACCCACACCTCAAGGTTGGTGGCAACGCACGATGCATCGGAGACCATCCAGGTGCAATTAACCATAGGCAAGACTGCTCTGCAATTTGTAGCATGTTACAGGCCACCCTCTCAATCTCAGGAACCTCACATAGCTTTCCTGAAAACACTGGAGGGGATAAATGTATCTCCAAACACCATCATACTAGGTGACGTCAACTACCCAAATATAGACTGGGATCACTACTCAAGTCCCAACACTCTAGCCCAAAGGTTCCTAGAGTTCATAAACTCAAATGCCATGGAACAACTAGTCACCATCCCCACAAGAGGAGAAAACATACTAGATCTCATCATCACGAACATGGGGTCACAATGTTCAACACCGGAAGTATACCCCTCACTGGTGAGATCAGACCATAAACTAATCTCACTGGAAGTCCACATCCCCCCCCACCTGAGATAAAAAAGACCACAGTGAAGAACTTCCAAAAAGCCGACTTCACACTTCTAAAAACTGGTGTGGTCTCCTTTAAGGCCCCCGAGCCTGCGGAAACCATTACTCAAGCTGCTGAATCACTTACAAATGCCTTCTACCAGCACCTACAGGACTGCATGGATCAGGCAATCCCAAACAAAACAAAGACTCTTTGTACCAAAGGCAAGCGTCCAGTCTGGTGGACCCCAGCCATAAACAAACTCTACAACAAAAGGAGGAAGCTACTACAAGATAGAGCAAAATCCTTAAAAGGGAAAACACCTTTGATCATTATAAGTAAAAAACTAAGAGCTCTCATAAAATCATCCAAGGCAAATTTTTAGAGAAAAATCGCTAAGGACTCAAAAGACAATCATAAGGCCTTCTTTAGCTATGTTAGAAACCTGGGAGGAAACTCCCAGATATGCTCAGAATTAGTTCAAAATGATGTAAAAATTGCTGAACCTACAGACATTGCCAACATACTGGCTGACAGGTTCAGTGCAAACTTCTCCCCCCCTCCCCCCCAAAAGGTGAGATATCTATACCAGAGGATTGTAACCCCCCAAACATCTCAATCGCTCAGGTGAGAACTGCTCTCTCCAAGGCAAAAAACACAGCATCCATGGGACCAGATGGTGTCCCCAGTTGTGTGCTCCATGAACTCAATGAGGAATTAAACCCACAGTTAGGGCAGCTGTTTAATCTTAGCCTCACCTCAGGATACGTGCCTAAGGAGTGGCATACGGCAACTGTGGTCCCACTTCACAAAGGCTCCACTGACCCTGGAAATTACCGTCCCATCAGCTTGACAAGCCTGATCTGCAAAGCTATGGAGAGGATCATAATGGAACTCATAAATAAAGACATAGGGGACTTGCAGACTTTGGATCCGACCCAGTTTGGCTTTGTCAAAGGCAGATCATGCCTTTTAAACTTGGTTGACTTTTTCGAAACAGTCACCAAGGCCATTGATGAGAGAAAGGCAGTCCACACAGCCTACCTTGACCTGGCAAAGGCTTTCGACACAATACCCCACTCAGGTATCATTGAAAAACTCAGCAGCTTAAATGTAAACCCATACGTCACAAGATGGGTTGCAAACTGGCTAAGTGACAGAACCCACAGGGTCAGAGTTGCTGGCGCCATGTCAGACTCAAAGCCTGTCACAAGTGGTGTCCCACAGGGCTCTGTCCTGGGCCCACTTCTGTTCGGCATCTACTTTTCAGAAGTACAAGCAAACACAGGAGGATTATGGCTGACAAAATTTGCAGATGACTGCAAACTGGGCGCCATAGTTGAGAACACATCTGACACAGATATCCTTCAGAAGGGTCTTATAGAAATGGATAACTGGTGCCAGAGCCATGGCCTAAAGTTAAACGCCAAAAAATGCATAGTCATACCCTTTGGGAAAAACAAGGTTAACCCTAGCTACCATATAGGCGGCAACCCACTGAGCTCAGAAGAGGTTATCAGGGATCTGGGGACCCAGGTTGACAGTAACCTTTCGTTTGACACTCACGTTGCCAAAGTAGTTAGGAAGACCTTCTACATTGCCCACCTGATCATGAAGGGATTCACATCTAGATCAAGGGAAGCCATCATCCCCCTGTACTCATCGCTCATCAGACCAATGATTGAGTACAATGCCCTATTCGAAATGTATCTGACACGACACCTGCAGCAACTGGAAAGGCCCCAAAAATTCCTCACCAAAAGGATAAAGGGTCTCAAAAATATGTCCTATGCTGCCCGACTGAAGGAACTCCAGCTCTATTCAGTCACTTACCGTCTGCTCAGAGGTGACCTGTGCCTGACATACAAGGCCATGTCCAACCCAGAATTGATGAACATGATTCACCTCAAAAAATCTAGATCCCTCAGAACTACAAGGGCGGGAGACTTAAACCTTGATACGGTTATTAATAGGACGTGCTGGAGGGACAGATTCATCACCCAGAGACACCCTATGCTGTGGAACAAAATCCCGGTACATGTGAGGCAGAGCACCTCGCTGGCTTTGTTCAAGAGAAATCTTGACCAATGGATGGGAGATCGCAGATATACCCCAGGGATTATCTCAGTGTCACTGCTTCACAGAGGCACAGCAAAATAATGGGCATAGTATCCTCCAAACTAAAGGGGTGGCAAAAGCCACAAAACTCTGGGCTAGGCTTATAAATGCCCTTGGGCAGATAGCCTAGTATAAACCTATGAACCTAAACCTATAAACCTAAATACAATGCTTAAGGCATGAGTCTGGTTAGAGAATTTACTGTTGGTATTTTTTCCTTTAAACTTTGCAATCACAATCAATGGGTGTATGCTGCTACTTTGTGGCATGATGAGGGTGGTACACTGGAAGAAGAAGGTTTGTCGTCACATGAATATACAGAGTGGGAAGAGCCAAGACAAAGTCCAAAAAAAACAGTTAGTGGCCTGAAGTTGGAAAGGTGCTATGGCCAGAGAGAAGGTGTGCAGTTTAGAACTTTCTTATTTTAAAAATTGCAAAAGTATATATATGGGATTATTGGAAGGAAAAAAATTAGAAAGATGTGGAACGTCCACAGAATCTGTAGTGTATGGCAAAGAGAAGTAATAAATATAATACTTAAGGCATGAGGCTGGTTAGAGGATTTACTGCAGGTCTTTTTTGTTTAAACTTTTCAGTCAGAATCAATGGGTATATGCTGACATCTAGTGGTGAGAGGAGAGTGGTACACTGGAAGAAGGAGATTCATCAAGAATGGATTCTACAGAGAGGGAAGAGGCAAGAAAAAGTCCAGAAAAACAATAAATAACTTGGAGTTGGAAAGGTGCTACAGCCTGGGAGAAGGTATGCAGTTTAGAACATTCTTATTTCAAAAATTGCAAAGGTATACATATGGGATTATTGGAGAGAAAAAAATATGAAAGAGGCAGAAAAGTCCACAGAATCTGTACAGTAGGGCAGAGAGAAGTAATAAATACAATACGTAAGGCATGAGACTGGTAAGAGGATTTACTGCTGGTCTTTTTTGTTTAAACTTTACAATCAGAATCAATGGGTGTATGATGAAACCTAGTGGCGAAAGAAGGTTGGTACACTGGAAGAAGGAGGTTCGTCAAGAATGGAATCTACAAAGTGGGAAGAGCCAAGAAAAAGTCCGGAAAAACAATCAATGACTTGAAGTTGGAGAGGTGCCACAGCCAGGAAGAAGGTATGCACCTTATAACTTTCTTATTTGAAAAATTGCAAAGGTATACATCTGGAATTATTGGAAGCAAAAATGAGAAAGTGTTGGAAAATACACAGAATCTGTAGTGTAGGGCAGAGAGAAGTAATTAATACAATATGTAAGGCATGTGGCTGGTTAGAGGATTTACTAGAGGTCGTTTTTTGTTTAAACTTTACAGTCAGAATCAATGGTGCCACCTAGTGGTGAGAGGAGGGTACACTGGAGGAAGGAGGTTCATCAAGACTGGACTCTACAGAGTGGGAAGAGCCAAGAAAAAGTCCAGAAAAACAACCAGTGACTTGACGTTGCTGAGTGGCTACAGCCAGGAAGAAGAAATGCAGTTTTGAACTTTCTTATTTGAAAAATTGCAAAAGTATACATCTGGGATTATTGGAAAGAAAAAATGAGAAAGTGGTGGAAAAGTCTGCAGAATCTGTAGTGTAGGGCAGAGATAAGTAATAAATACAGTATGTAAGGCATGAGGCTATGTGCAGGATTTACTGTAGGTCTTTTTGTTTTAAACTTTGGAGTCACAATCAATTGGTGTATGCTGCTACCTAGTGGCAAGAGGAAAGTGGTACACTGGAAGAAGAAAGTTCGTCGAAACTTGAATCTGCAGAGTGGGAAAGCCAAGAAAAAGTCCAGAAAAACAGTCAGTGACCTGAAGTTGGAAAGGTGCTACAGCCAGGGAGAAGGTATGCAGTTTAGAACTTTCTTATTTTAAAAATTGCAAAGGTATACATATGGGTTTATTGGGGGGAAAATGAGAAAGATGTGGAAAAGTCCACAGAATCTGTAGTGTAGGACAGAGAGAAGTAATAAATACAATATATAAGGCATGAGACTGGTTAGAGGATTTACTACAGGTCTTTTTTTTTTTTTAAACTTTACAGTCACAATCAATGGGTGTATGCTACCACCTAGTGGTGAGAGGAGGGTGATACACTGGAAGAAGAAGGTTCATCGAGACTAGAATTGACAGAGCAGGGAAGAGCCAAGAAAAGGTCCAGAAAAACAATCAGTGACCTGAAGTTGGAAAGTTGCTACAGTCAGGGAGAAGGTATGCACTTTAGAACTTTCTTATTTCAAAAATTGCAAAAGCATAGATATGGGATTATTGGAGGGGAAATAACAAGAAAGAGTTGGAAAAGCTACATAATCTGCAGTGCAGGTCAGAGAGAATTATAAGTGCAATACATAAATCATGAGGCTGGTTAGAGGACTTACTGCAGGTCTTTTTTGATGTTCTTCGTCTCCCATTGCTGCAGTCCTGACATAAGGGTATTCCGCTGTCCACCATCGGCCCGAATACCAAAGGCCTAGAACCGGCGTCGGTCATCGGCGCTCGAGACTGACATCAGTACGTGCCAGTACAAATGCGCATGACCGACGCCATAACCTCAGTCTTTCTTGCCGCATGGTCCCTAAGCAGAAGCAGCATTTGCAAGTGCCATTCGGCGTTCTGGAATTGTCGGTTTTCGAGTTTCAGACCGGAGACCAAGTTGGGCTTTGGGGACATTTTTGTCTTTTTCTTGCCTCAGTATTGACGGATGTCAGAAAAAGTTAATAACTGTATTTCTTGTGGGAAACAGATTCCTCATAGGGATTACCATTCACTCTGCATTCCTTGTTTAGGGCCTGAGCACGACGTTGTTGGGTGTCGCTTTTGTGCTACTTTTAACAAGCGTACTATTAAACGTCGGTTAGACTGTGCTAGGCTAGTGTTTGGTAAACGTTGTAATTATAACATGCCATCGGATTCTCCGACGACTGGTTCTTCTAAGAAACGCAAAGAAAAGTCTTTGCGGTCCAAACAGGATGAAGCGGTTACTCCGGACGCCGGTTCTGTCGTACCACTGGCTACTTCAGCGGCTCCTTCTGAAAGTTTACCTGAGTCTCAAGGGGAACCTTTGTTAATGCAGGAAGTGGCTTCTCCTGTGTTAGGCCAGGCTGAGGGTGCTTCTCTGATGTCAGTGGTTCCCTCCCCTCATAGGGTAGTTAGGCCTCCTCCTTCTCAAAGCAAAGCCCATTCTAAGTCTAAGTCTGCCCCTGTTGGTGCTAGTCCCCAGGGTCCAGCTCCTAGGAAGCACATGTTAAAGATGGCTGAAGATTTGATTACTTTAATTAGGGGTTCTATGCCCCCCCTACGAAGAGGCCCAGGGTAGAGCCAGAGTTGGAGGGTTTGGTTCAGTCTTCCAATGAGTCAGATTCCTCTGTAGAAGAACTTCAGGATTTCCCTCCCTATTCTGATTCGGAGGCTGAGGACTCTACTCCCTCTGCGTCCCCTCCAGAAGATTTTTCTTTCTCTGAGACTTTGCATTCCATGAGGGAACATTTCAAATGGGAGGGCCAGGATTATTCTGATTCCCGTAAAAGACTGAGAGAATTCTTGTTTTTGCCTCAGCATAGGCCCTTGGCTATTCCCCCTGTACTGGATGTTGTTCAGGATATATTTTCTGAGGCTGCCCTTAACCCAGATTCTCTGCCTCCTGCCCCGGTTAAACCAGATAGATACTACAGGGTTCCGGAAGCTCACAAGTACTTATATAAGAGTCCTAGGGCTGATCCAGAAACTATTACTCAAGGCCCCAAAGGGGTTAGGGCTTCTGTGGTTAAGAATCCAGTTCCTCTGGACAAGGATGCTAGGGCCCTGGATAGGTGGGGTAAGAAACTGTATACCTCTTCTACTTTGGCTATGAGAGCTTTAAATTGTCAGTTTCATATGCTTCGGTATCAAAATTATTTGCTGGGCCAATTGAAATGTAAAGTAGATGCTTTAGCTGAAGGTATTGAATGTAAGGAGCTTCAGGATTTAGTGCATGCTTCAGACCAAGTTGGTAAGCATTCTTTGCAGTGTGGTTTTGATGCTTTACAGGCTTCTTCCAGGGTGGCTGCTACTAGTTCAGTCATTCGTAGCCATGCTTGGCTTAAAGATCAGACCTTGTCAGAGCATGTTAAGGCTCGAATTATGGATGCTCCTCTACAATCTGATGTTTTTTTGGTCCTCCAGTAGAGTCAGTTTTGAAAAAAATGGAGGAAAAAGCTAAGTCTATGCAGACAGTTAAGGATTTTTTACAGGTTCAGCCCCCTAAGTTCAGTAGGAATTGGCCTGCTAAGGGTTGGTCTTTCCCCTCTTCGGATTATCAGTCTAGGGGCAGGTCGAGGCGAGGTAGGGGTAGGGCTTCCTCTCAGGGCCCTGTTACTTCTAGGTCTTTGAGTTCTTCTACCCCTTCTGCTGGGGAGGGCAGGGGTCAGTCCTTTCGTAAACAGACCCAATGACCCGTGTCTTCAGCTGCCGGACTCTGCCTTGCTGGCAGCCCCTCTGGGAGGAAAACTGAGATTTTTCAAAAGGAATTGGCATTTGGTTACCCAAGACAAATGGGTATTGGACATAATAAATCGAGGCTACAAATTTTATTTTCACACATTCCCTCCTTTCAAAGGTATGCTGGATGTGCCTCGTCAGCAAAGACTGGAAGCAGACTCAAATTTCTTCTCTGCTTCAGTTGGAAGCAATACAGGAAGTACCTTCTGCAGAAAGAGGCACGGGGTTTTATTCCTGTCTTTTCTTAGTGCCAAAGAAAGGAAATACTTGGAGACCAATTCTGGACTTGTCCATTCTAAATACCTTTCTGGAAATTCCAAAATTCAAGATGTTAACACTGCAACAGCTGGTACCTATGCTGGGCAAAGATCAATGGATGGTGACTCTGGATCTCAAAGAGGCCTATCTTCACATTCCTATCAGGCCCAGTTGCAGGAAATTCCTGAGGTTTTGGAATGGGAATTTGCATTATCAGTTCTCTGCATTGCCCTTTGGCTTGTCTACTGAGCCTAGGGTATTCACGAAAGTCCTGGCTCCAGTAATAGCTTTTCTCAGGCTAGCAGGAATTCAAATTTATCCTTATCTGGATGACTGTTTGATTCTGGCTCAAGGCAAGCACGAACTTCTTCAACATCTGCAGTATGTAATGACAGTTTTCAGATGCCTAGGGTATTCTGTGAACAAAATAAAGTCCAGTCTAGTACCCTCACAAGAGATGTGTTTTCTGGGTGTGAAACTGAATACAGCTGCTCAGATGGCATTTCTTACCCCGGACAAACAAAGGAATCTTCACCTATACTTCCAACAGCTATCAGTAATGTCCAGGCTGACTGCAAGGACAGTCCTTCAAGCCTTGGGGTTCATGGCATCTTGCATTCTAGTACTTCCCAATGCCAAACTGCATATGAGGAAGCTACAATGGTATCTCAAGAACGTTTGGACTCAACACTGCCACGATTTGGACACTGTCATTCAGATTCTACCTTGCATTCAGAGAGAATTTCTGTGGTGGACTCAGGAATGTCACCTAAACAAGGGGCTCTCTGTGACCCAACCAGAGGCAAGTCAGATATTAACGACAGACGCCTCGGAGTCAGCCTGGGGAGCTCATTTCAGAGGAAAATGGATTCAAGACCTTTGGGCCCCAGAGCTACTTCACTTGCATATCAACATGAAAGAGATGCTGGCAGTTCAATTTGCTTTGGAGGGATTCAAAAGCCTACTTCAACCAGGACTGGTGTTGATTCGAACAGACAACACGACTGTCATGTGGTACATCAACAAGCAAGGGGAACTCATTCTTACCCTCTTTGCAGACAAGCAATGCTGTTGTGGGAAACTGCTTTGAATCTGCACATCACTCTTCGAGCACAGTTTCTGCCAGGAGCACAAAATTCTTTAGCAGATGTTCTGAGCAGACAGATTGTGGATCCTCACGAATGGAAATTGGACCCTCAGGTATTTCTTCAGTTGACAATGGCTTGGGGAACTCGGACATAGATCTGTTTGCTTCTCCTCTGAATTTCCAACTGCCACTGTTTTGCACAAGGCTATTTCATCCGAAAGCCTGGAAAATAGATGCACTATCCTTCAGTTGGAGCAACCTTCACATGTATGCTTTTCCTCCTTTGCCTCTTCTTCCAAAGGTGCTGTTGAAAGTCAGGAGGGACAAGCCTTGCATGATCCTTATAGCACCGGATTGGCCTCGTCAGCATTGGTACCCTCTGTTGAGGAGCTTGATTCATGTACCACCTTGGCCATTGCCACAGATTCCTCACTTATTGTCTCAGGAAAACAATCATTTTCTCAATGTCAGGGTGCACTCCCTGCACCTGACAGCCTGGCGCATTCTGTTTTAGAGAAGGAGGACCTTCAGGTCCCTCAACAAGTTTTGAATGTTATTTTGGAAGCCAGGCATCCTAGTACTCGAAAAGTTTATGCTGGTAAATGGAAGGGATTTTTTCTTTGGAGTTCAGCTAAAGGCTTTGATGTCGAATTGCCTAATTTGAGTTGTACATTGCAATATTTGACTGTTTTATTGGGCAAGGGTTTGTCCTTCTCTTCTGTAAAAGTGCATGCTGCAGCTATTTCTGCTCACTATGATTGTGACCCTCCTTTATTTTCACATCCATTGGTTAAACAGTTTCTTAGAGGGGCAAAGAATATCAGACCCCCACGGAGAGCTCCTACTCCTACCTGGGATCTTAATTTTGTTTTGGAAAAGCTGACTCTGCCTCCTTTTGAACCTGCAGCTACAGCTGAATTGCAGTTCTTGTCTTGGAAGACTGCTTTTTTGTTGGCTATTACTTCTGCTAGAAGGGTATCTGAATTGCAGGCCCTCATGGCAGTGGAACCTTTTCTGATTTTTCACAATGACAGAGTTTCCTTACGTACTAATCCTACTTTTCTGCCTAAAGTGATTTCTAATGTGGCATTGAACCAATCTATACATTTGCCTACTTTTTATGCTAACCCCCAAAATGACGGGGAAAAAGTTTTGCATTCTTTGGATGTACATAGGCAGTTGAGGTTTTATTTGAGCAGAACCAAAGAGTTCAGAAGATCTCAACAATTATTTGTTTCTTTTGCTTTGACTTCACGAGGGAAAGCTGTCTCGAAACAAACTATTTCCAAGTGGATTAGCCATTGTTTTGCTTTTTGTTACTCTCATCATGGTGAGGACGTTCCAGCTGGGATCAGGCCTCATTCTACTAGGGCTACGGCCACTTCTACTGCTTTTTTGAGAGGGGTAGCTACTAAAGACATTCTAGAAGCAGCTACTTGGAGTTCTGTACATACCTTTACAAAGCATTATCATTTACCTCTTTATTCTAGGTCTAGGGCTGGGTTTGCCACTGCAATCTTACAGGGCATGTCAGCAGCTCCTACTGCTATTTAGTTGACCAGCCTCCCTTTTTTCCGTTGCTCTGGGATTCTACCCTTATGTCAGGACTGCAGCAATGGGAGACGAAGAACATAGTACAGTTTTGTACCTACCATAAATGTAGATGTTCGAGGATCTCCATTGCTGCAGTCCAATTTTCCCTCCCTCCTTCCCCCTTTTTCTTTTTAGGTTGAGGTTTGGGTGGTGTTTTTTTTGCATTCTGACATCTGAGGCAAGATAGACTGAGGTTATGGCGTCGGTCATGCGCATTTGTACTGGCACGTACTGATGTCAGTCTCGAGCGCCGATGACCGACGCCGGTTCTAGGCCTTTGGTATTCGGGCCGATGGTGGACAGCGGAATACCCTTATGTCAGGACTGCAGCAATGGAGATCCTCGAACATCTACATTTATGGTAGGTACAAAACTGTACTTTTTAAACGTTGCAGTCAGAATCAATGGGTATATGCTGCCACCTAGTGGTGAGAAGAGGGTGGTACACTGGAAGAAGGTTCATCTAGACTTGAATCTACTGAGTGGGAAGAACCAAGAAAAAGTCTAGAAGAACAATAAGTGACCTAAAGTTGGAAAGGTGCTACAGCCAGGGAGAAGGTATGCAATTTAGAACTTTCTTATTTAAAAATTACAAAGGTATGCATATGGTATTATTGGAGGGAAAAAATAAGAAAGAGGTGAAAAAGTCCACAGAATCTGTAGTGTAAGGCAGAGAGAAGTAATAAATACAATACGTAAGGCATGAGGCTGGGTTCAGGATTTACTGCAGGTCTTTTTTGTTTTAAAGTTTAGAGTCACAATCAATGGGTGTATTCTGTCACCTAGTGTAAAGAGGTGAATGCTACACAGAAAGAAGAAGGTTCACCGAGAGTTGCGTCTACAGAGCTAGAAGAGCCAAGAAAAAGTCCAGAAAAAACATCAGTGACCTGAAGTTGGAAAGGTGCTACAGCCAGGCAGAAGGTATGCAGTTTAGAAATTTCTTATTTCAAAAATTGCCAAAGTATAGATATGGGATTAATGGAGGGAAAAATGAGTAAGAGATGGAAAAGTCTACAGAATTTGTAGTGTAGGTCAGAGAGAATTATAAACACAATACGTAAGGCATGAGACTGGTTAGAGAATTTACTGCAGGTCTTTTTTGTTTAAACATTACAGTTAGAATCAATGGGTGTATGCTGCTACCTAGTAGTGAGAGGAGGGTGGTACACTGGAAGAAAGAAGTTCATCAAGACTGGAATCTACAGAGTGGGAAGAGCCAAGAAAACATCCGGAAAAATAATGAGTGACTTGAAGTTGGAAAGGTGCTACAGCCAGGGAGATGGTATGCAGTTTAGAACATTCTTATTTAAAAAATTGAAAGATATGCATATGGGATTATTGAGGGAAAAATAAGAAAGAGGTGGAAATGTCCACATAATCTGTAGTGTAGGGCAGAGAGAAGTTATAAATACATTATGCAATGCATGAGGCTGGTTAAAGGATTTACTGCAGGTCTTTTTTGATTTATACTTTCCAGTCACAATCAGTTGGTGTATGCTGCCACCTAGTAGTGAGTGAAGGGTAGTACACTGAAAGAAGGTTCGTCGAGATTCAAATCTATAGAGTGGGAAGAGGCAAGAAAATGTCCAAGAAAACAATCAGTGACCTCAAGTTGGAAAGGTGCTACACCTAGGGAGAAGGATTGCAGTTCAGAACTTTCTGATTTCAAAAATTGCAAAGGTATACATATGGGATTATTGGAGGGGGAAAAATGAGAAAGAGGTGGAAAAGTCAGCAGAATCTGTAGTGTAGGGCAGAGAGAAGTAATAAATACAATACGTGAGGCATGAGGCTAGTAAGAGGATTTACTGCAGGCCTTTGTTGTTTAAACTTTACAGTCAGAATCAATGGGTGTATGCTGCCACCTAGTGGTGAGAGGAGATTTGTAAACTGGAAGAAGAAGGTTCATCGAGACTCAGATCTACTGAGTTGGAAGAGCCAAGACAAGGTTCAGAAAAACAATCACTGACCTGAAGTTGGAAAGGTGCTACAGCCAGGGAGAAGTTATGCAGTTAAGGACTTTCTTATTTCAAAAATTGCAAATGTATTTATATGAGATTATTGGAAGGAAAAAATGAAAAAGAGGTGGAAAAGTCCACAGAATAAATAGTGTAGGGCAGAAAGAATTATAAATGCAATATGTTAGGCATGAGGCTGAAAAACTGCAAGTGTGGATGACCTGGGTTCCTTCTCCGGTAACTGCGAATGTTCACCAGCAAAATGTAAAATTCACGTTGTTGTAAAGTACAACTGCAAAAAATCAAGTAAATCCAAGATAACAAGGAACGATGAAATCCAAACAAAGTGCTTTATTCCACCAAGTAAAACACGTAAAACACAAGCGCTTCCGCCCGTTGTTAACGGGCTTTTTCAAGTGTATCAATTTCAGCTAAGAACAGTGCTTTTATGTTGCTCTAGCCAAGAAGTTGTTGGTTGATTAACTCAAATTAATTAATTAATTGTTTTCATCATAAACCAATAATTATTGTAGTCCAATTTACTTCTGAAACCAAGCTTGAGCCACTATAACTCAATGAATATGTTTGAATGCTCGTGAATATTAAAAATGAATGTTGCATTACATTTCTTTTTATGCTACTAAAAATAAAATACATTTCTAAGTACATCACTACCATAAATAATTAAAACAAATCTATCAACTATTGATTGTTTAAAAATCTAAGAACCATAGCACTAGGGAGCTCATACCTATGACACATACTACAAATGCGTTTTTTTTTAAAACAAATCCAAAAGAAATGCATTTGTGTGACACATATGTAAACAACTAATCATTAAATATGCAATGAATAGAAAATAAAAAATTGATAAGTTACAAATTGCAATAATGTGTCAGGTTGAAATAGGTAATTAAATGCATAATGTGCAAAGTATAACTTGAACAAGTGCATTAATTTAAATATATTTAGGATGTCCATAAAAAATGATGCTTACTAGCAGAGCTGCAGAGTTTTCTATTAAAAGTAAGAATTATAACTTATTTCTCCTAGCTTTAAGAATGCTAGCCAAACTTAGCCCATCATTCAATCCTGGATGTTTTGTGGCATTTAATCTTAATTGCCACATCAATTCTCGGATACTAAGTGCTGTTTCCCAATCACCTCCTCTCAAATCTTGGAGAACCTTGTCAAGAACAAAAAAACGAATGGACATGTTAGCACAAGTCAAAGTATGTTTAAAGAAAGCATTTGTCTCTTTCTTATTTTTGACATCGTACATGTGCTCATATATCCTATGTTTCAGTTCTCTCTCTGTTTTGCCCACATAAAATGATGGGCAATTCTGACAAAGCCCTATATAAACCACTCCTGATGAATTACAAGAATAGTGGTACCTAGATGTTAATGTGATGTTGCGAGAGGAGATGTGCACCTGGTCAGTGTCAGCAATGAATGAACATTGGTGGCACCTGCCACATTGGAAAGTCCCTTTCCTTTTGGCAGTGCCATAATTTTGCGTTAGAGGACATACTGCAGGTCTTTTTTGTTTTGAACTTTACAGTCACAATCAATGGGTGTTTTCTCTCACCTAGTTACGAGAGGAGGGTGGTACACTGGAAGAAGAAGGTTCATTGAGACTTGAATCTACAGAGTGGGAAGAGCCAAGAAAAGTTCCAGAAAAACAATTTGTGACCTGAAGTTGGTGAGGTGCTACAGTCAGGGAGAATGTATGCAGTTTAGAAATTTCTTATTTGAAAAATTGTAAAGGTATACATCTGGGATTATTGGAGGGAAAAATGAGAAAGAGGTGGAAAAGTCCATAGAATCTGTAGTGTAGGGCAGTGAAAATACAATACGTAAGGCATGAGGCTGGTTAGAAGATTTACTGCAAGTCTTTTTTGTTTTAAACTTTACAGTTACAATCATCGGGTGTATGCTGCCAACAAGTGACGAGTGGCGGGTGGTTCCCTAGAAGAGTAAGGCTCATCGAGACTCAAATCTACAGAGTGGGAAGAGCAAAGAAAAAGTCTAGAAAAGCAATCAGTGACCTGAAGATAGAAAGGTGCTACAGCCAGGGTAAAGGTATGCAGTTTAGAACTTTCTTATTTCAAAAATTGCAAAGGTATACATATGGGATTATTGGAGGGAAAAAATGAAAAAGAGGTGGAAAAGTCCACAGAATCTGTAGTGTAGGGCAAAAAACATGTTGAATATAATATATAAGGCACGAGGCTGGTTAGAGGATTTATTCCAGGTTTTTTTTTTGTTTTAAACTTTACCATCACAATCAATTTGTGTATGCTGCCACCAAGTGGCGACTGGAGGGTGGTACAGTGGAAGAAGATGGTTTGTCGGGACTTGAATCTATAGAGTGGGAAGAGCCAAGATAAAGTCCAGAAAAACAATCAGAGACTTGAAGTTGGAAAGGTGCTACAGACAGGGAGAAGGTATTCAGTTTAGAGCTTTCTTATTTCAAAAATTGCAAAGGTATACATATGTAATCATTGGAGTGAAAAAATGAGAAAGAGGTGGAAAAGTCTACAAAATCTGTAGTGTTGGGCAGAGGGAAGTATTAAATACAATACATAAGGCATGAGGCTGGTGAGAGGATTTACTGCAGGTCTTTACTGTTTTAAACTTTACATTCATTGGGTGTATACTGCCATCTAGTGTCACTAGGAGGGTGGTACACTGGAAGAAGGAGGTTCATTGAGACTCAAATCTACAGAACGGGAACAGGGAAGAAAAAGTCCAGAAAAACAATCAGTGACTTGAAGTTAGAGAGTTGCTACAGCCAGGGAGAAGGTATGCAGTTTAGAACTTCCATATTTCAAAAATTGCAAAGGTATACATATGGGATTATTTGGAGGGAAAAATGAGAAAGAGGTGGAAAAGTCCACATAATCTGTAGTGTAGGGATGATAAAATTATAAATACAATACATAAGGCATGAGGCTGGTTAGAGGATTTACTACAGGTCTTTTTTGTTTTAAACTTTACAGTCACAATCAATGGTTGTCGGCTGCCACCTATTGGGGAGAGGAGGGTGGTACACTGGAAGAAGATTCAAGACTCAAATCTAAAGAGTGGGAAGAGCCAAGAAAAAGTCCAGAAAAAAAAATCAGTGACGTGAATTTGGATAGGTGTTACAGCCAGCGAGAAAGTATGCAGTTTAGAACTTTCTTATTTGCAAAATTGCAAAGGTATACATCCAGGATTATTGGAGGGAAAAAATGAGAAAGAGGTGGAAATGTCCACAGAATCTGTGGTGTAGGGCAGAGAGAATTACAAATACAATACTGTACGCATGAGTCTGGTAAGAGGATTTACTGCAGGTCTTTTTTTGTTTAAACTTTACAGTCACAATCAGTGGGTGTATGCTGCCACCCAGTGACAAGAGGAGGGTAGTACACAGGAAGAAGAAGGTTCAAAAGTACAGTTTTGTACCTACCATAAATGTAGATGTTCGAGGATCTCCATTGCTGCAGTCCTGACATAAGGGTATTCTGCTGTCCACCATCGGCCCGAATACCAAAGGGCTAGAACTGGCATCGGTCATCGGCGCTCGAGACTGACATCAGTACGTGCCAGTACAAATGCGCATGACCGACGCCATAACCTCAGTCTTTCTTGCCTCAGATGTCAGAATGCAAAAAACACCACCCAAACCTCAACCTAAAAAGAAAAAGGGGGAAGGAGGGAGGGAAAATTGGACTGCAGCAATGGAGATCCTCGAACATCTACATTTATGGTAGGTACAAAACTGTACTATGTTCTTCGTCTCCCATTGCTGCAGTCCTGACATAAGGGTAGAATCCCAGAGCAACGGAAAAAAGGGAGGCTGGTCAACTAAATAGCAGTAGGAGCTGCTGACATGCCCTGTAAGATTGCAGTGGCAAACCCAGCCCTAGACCTAGAATAAAGAGGTAAATGATAATGCTTTGTAAAGGTATGTACAGAACTCCAAGTAGCTGCTTCTAGAATGTCTTTAGTAGCTACCCCTCTCAAAAAGCAGTAGAAGTGGCCGTAGCCCTAGTAGAATGAGGCCTGATCCCAGCTGGAACATCCTCACCATGATGAGAGTAACAAAAGCAATACAATGGCTAATCCACTTGGAAATAGTTTGTTTCGAGACAGCTTTCCCTCGTGAAGTCAAAGCAAAAGAAACAAATAATTGTTGAGATCTTCTGAACTCTTTGGTTCTGCTCAAATAATACCTCAACTGCCTATGTACATCCAAAGAATGCAAAACTTTTTCCCCGTCATTTTGGGGGTCAGCATAAAAAGTAGGCAAATGTATAGATTGGTTCAATGCCACATTAGAAATCACTTTAGGCAGAAAAGTAGGATTAGTACGTAAGGAAACTCTGTCATTGTGAAAAATCAGAAAAGGTTCCACTGCCATGAGGGCCTGTAATTCAGATACCCTTCTAGCAGAAGTAATATCCAACAAAAAAGCAGTCTTCCAAGACAAGAACTGCAATTCAGCTGTAGCTGCAGGTTCAAAAGGAGGCAGAGTCAGCTTTTCCAAAACAAAATTAAGATCCCAGGTAGGAGTAGGAGCTCTCCGTGGGGGTCTGATATTCTTTGCCCCTCTAAGAAACTGTTTAACCAATGGATGTGAAAATAAAGGAGGGTCACAATCATAGTGAGCAGAAATAGCTGCAGCATGCACTTTTACAGAAGAGAAGGACAAACCCTTGTCCAATAAAACAGTCAAATATTGCAATGTACAACTCAAATTAGGCAATTCGACATCAAAGCCTTTAGCTGAACTCCAAAGAAAAAATCTCTTCCATTTACCAGCATAAACTATTCGAGTACTAGGACGCCTGGCTTCCAAAATAACATCCAAAACTTGTTGAGGGAGCTGAAGGTCCTCCTTCTCTAAAACAGAATGCGCCAGGCTGTCAGGTGCAGGGAGTGCACCCTGACATTGAGAAAATGATTGTTTTCCTGAGACAATAAGTGAGGAATCTGTGGCAATGGCTAAGGTGGTACATGAATCAAGCTCCTCAACAGAGGGTACCAATGCTGACGAGGCCAATCCGGTGCTATAAGGATCATGCAAGGCTTGTCCCTCCTGACTTTCAACAGCACCTTTGGAAGAAGAGGCAAAGGAGGAAAAGCATACACGTGAAGGTTGCTCCAACTGAAGGATAGTGCATCTATTTTCCAGGCTTTCGGATGAAATAGCCTTGTGCAAAACAGTGGCAGTTGGAAATTCAGAGGAGAAGCAAACAGATCTATGTCCGGAGTTCCCCAAGCCATTGTCAACTGAAGAAATACCTGAGGGTCCAATTTCCATTCGTGAGGATCCACAATCTGTCTGCTCAGAACATCTGCTAAAGAATTTTGTGCTCCTGGCAGAAACTGTGCTCGAAGAGTGATGTGCAGATTCAAAGCAGTTTCCCACAACAGCATTGCTTGTCTGCAAAGAGGGTAAGAATGAGTTCCCCCTTGCTTGTTGATGTACAACATGACAGTCGTGTTGTCTGTTCGAATCAACACCAGTCCTGGTTGAAGTAGGCTTTTGAATCCCTCCAAAGCAAATTGAACTGCCAGCATCTCTTTCATGTTGATATGCAAGTGAAGTAGCTCTGGGGCCCAAAGGTCTTGAATCCATTTTCCTCTGAAATGAGCTCCCCAGGCTGACTCCGAGGCGTCTGTCGTTAATATCTGACTTGCCTCTGGTTGGGTCACAGAGAGCCCCTTGTTTAGGTGACATTCCTGAGCCCACCACAGAAATTCTCTCTGAATGCAAGGTAGAATCCGAATGACAGTGTCCAAATCGTGGCAGTGTTGAGTCCAAACATTCTTGAGATACCATTGTAGCTTCCTCATACACAGTTTGGCATTGGGAAGTACTAGAATGCAAGATGCCATGAACCCCAAGGCTTGAAGGACTGTCCTTGCAGTCAGCCTGGACATTACTGATAGCTGTTGGAAGTATAGGTGAAGATTCCTTTGTTTGTCCGGGGTAAGAAATGCCATCTGAGCAGCTGTATTCAGTTTCACACCCAGAAAACACATCTCTTGTGAGGGTACTAGACTGGACTTTATTTCGTTCACAGAATACCCTAGGCATCTGAAAACTGTCATTACATACTGCAGATGTTGAAGAAGTTCGTGCTTGCCTTGAGCCAGAATCAAACAGTCGTCCAGATAAGGATAAATTTGAATTCCTGCTAGCCTGAGAAAAGCTATTACTGGAGCCAGGACTTTCGTGAATACCCTGGGCGCAGTAGACAAGCCAAAGGGCAATGCAGAGAACTGATAATGCAAATTCCCATTCCGAAACCTCAGGAATTTCCTGCAACTGGGCCTGATAGGAATGTGAAGATAGGCCTCTTTGAGATCCAGAGTCACCATCCATTGATCTTTGCCCAGCATAGGTAACAGCTGTTGCAGTGTTAACATCTTGAATTTTGGAATTTCCAGAAAGGTATTTAGAATGGACAAGTCCAGAATTGGTCTCCAAGTATTTCCTTTCTTTGGCACTAAGAAAAGACGGGAATAAACCCAGTGCCTCTTTCTGCAGAAGGTACTTCCTGTATTGCTTCCAACTGAAGCAGAGAAGAAATTTGAGTCTGCGCTTCCAGTCTTTGCTGATGAGGCACATCCGGCATACCTTTGAAAGGAGGGAATGTGTGAAAATAAAATTTGTAGCCTCGATTTATTATGTCCAATACCCATTTGTCTTGGGTAACCAAATGCCAATTCCTTTTGAAAAATCTCAGTTTTCCTCCCAGAGGGGCTGCCAGCAAGGCAGAGTCCGGCAGCTGAAGACACGGGTCATTGGGTCTGTTTCCGAAAGGACTGACCCCTGCCCTCCCCAGCAGAAGGGGTAGAAGAACTCAAAGACCTAGAAGTAACAGGGCCCTGAGAGGAAGCCCTACCCCTACCTCGCCTCGACCTGCCCCTAGACTGATAATCCGAAGAGGGGAAAGACCAACCCTTAGCAGGCCAATTCCTACTGAACTTAGGGGGCTGAACCTGTAAAAATCCTTAACTGTCTGCATAGACTTAGCTTTTTCCTCCATTTTTTTCAAAACTGACTCTACTGGAGGACCAAAAAGAACATCAGATTTTAGAGGAGCATCCATAATTCGAGCCTTAACATGCTCTGACAAGGTCTGATCTTTAAGCCAAGCATGCCTACGAATGACTGAACTAGTAGCAGCCACCCTGGAAGAAGCCTGTAAAGCATCAAAACCACACTGCAAAGAATGCTTCCCAACTTGGTCTGAAGCATGCACTAAATCCTGAAGCTCCTTACATTCAATACCTTCAGCTAAAGCATCTACTTTACATTTCAATTGGCCCAGCAAATAATTTTGATACCGAAGCATATGAAACTGACAATTTAAAGCTCTCATAGCCAAAGTAGAAGAGGTATACAGTTTTTTACCCCACCTATCCAGGGCCCTAGCATCCTTGTCCAGAGGAACTGGATTCTTAACCACAGAAGCCCTAACCCCTTTGGGGCCTTGAGTAATAGTTTCTGGATCAGCCCTAGGACTCTTATATAAGTACTTGTGAGCTTTCGGAACCCTGTAGAATCTATCTGGTTTAACCGGGGCAGGAGGCAGAGAATCTGGGTTAAGGGCAGCCTCAGAAAACACATCCTGAACAACATCCAGTACAGGGGGAATAGCCAAGGGCCTATGCTGAGGCAAAAACAAGAATTCTCTCAGTCTTTTACAGGAATCAGAATAATCCTGGCCCTCCCATTTGAAATGTTCCCTCATGGAATGCAAAGTCTCAGAGGAAGAAAAATCTTCTGGAGGGGACGCAGAGGGAGTAGAGTCCTCAGCCTCCGAATCAGAATAGGGAGGGAAATCTTGAAGTTCTTCTACAGAGGAATCTGACTCATTGGAAGACTGAACCAAACCCTCCAACTCTGGCTCTACCCAGGGCCTCTTCACAGGGGGGGGCATAGAACCCCTAATTAAAGTAATCAAATCTTCAGCCATCTTTAACATGTGCTTCCTAGGAGCTGGACCCTGGGGACTAGCACCAACAGGGGCAGACTTAGACTTAGAATGGGCTTTGCTTTGAGAAGGAGGAGGCCTAACTACCCTATGAGGGGAGGGAACCACTGACATCAGAGAAGCACCCTCAGCCTGGCCTAACACAGGAGAAGCCACTTCCTGCAGAAACAAAGGCTCCCCTTGAGACTCAGGTAAGCTTTCAGAAGGAGCCGCTGAAGTAGCCAGTGGTACTACAGAACCGGCGTCCGGAGTGGCCGCCTCATCCTGTTTGGACCGCAAAGACTTTTCTTTGCATTTCTTAGAAGAACCAGTTGTCGGAGAATCCGATGGCATGTTATAATTACAACGTTTACCAAACACTAGCCTAGCACAGTCTAACCGACGTTTAATAGTACACTTGTTAAAAGTAGCACAAAAGCGACACCCAACAACGTCGTGCTCAGGCCCTAAACAAGGAATGCAGAGTGAATGGTAATCCCTATGAGGAATCTGTTTCCCACAAGAAATACAGTTATTAACTTTTTCTTTTTTTTTTTTTAAAACAAATTTATTGTTTTAACATATAAGAGAAATATCATAACAATTTTATACAAATAATTAAAAATAGGTATTATTATAATATTCAACAAAACAACTAAAGTATTTACAAAGACATCCACTACAATCAGATCAATTAATTAAACTAAAATACTGTGCTATTGAAATTAGAATTTTTTTAACAAATTTTGTAAATTATCCCATACAATAAAATGTGATG
The DNA here is from genome assembly GCF_019279795.1 of Protopterus annectens. Taxonomy (NCBI): domain Eukaryota; kingdom Metazoa; phylum Chordata; order Ceratodontiformes; family Protopteridae; genus Protopterus; species Protopterus annectens. Next base: position 989,464,139 of record NC_056747.1, read on the forward strand.
TTTTTCTAGTTGTTCTCATTCTAATTGTGCTTATTTCCATATGACACATTATATTCATAACATTTTTAAATTCATTGAATGAAGGAGGTGTATCTGAAATCCAATTTCTAGTTATTATTTTCCTAGCCACTGCTAGGATAGACCATAACAAGGGAAGCTTAATCTTTTAACACATTGAGGTACAGGTGTGTTGAATAATATAAGAGACTTAGAAATAATGAAATTATCTGTAAAAGAGCCTGCAAAAATTCATTAATTGACTTCCAGTATTCTTTCAACTTCATACAGTCATAAAACATATGAGCCCAGTCAGCATTAATTTCTACATTACATCTCTTACATAGATTATCTTTATTATTAATTTTATTCATCATCAAAGGTGTATAAAAGATCTATGTAAAAATTTCCATGTATAAAGTCTCCAGACAATGGAAGATGTAGTTCTATAAGCAGATTCCAATATATATTGTTTATCTTGTTGAGTTGGTGGGTCCCCATTAATAGAGGTGAAATAATTCCAGTATGAATCTACATTGTAAAAGTTTCTTGTCTGATAATTTTATGTATATATGAAAGTTTACCTTTATCAGAAACTTTATGCTGTAAATTTATTATCAAGTAATCAATCAGTTTTGGAATAGATTCTTTAACTGTTATAGACATTAGATCTATTCTATCAATGAGATGTTGTCTAAAGATCTGAACCTCTAACCAGCAAGTTTCTCTTAGATCAAATTCTTGTTTTAAGAAATCTAGATTTTTAACTTTATTATCAGATATCAGCTGATACCAGTACTTTAGATTATTATCTATAGCTAAATGAGCTCCTTCAGAAGTAGATGACATAAGCATACCCTGAGTATAAATTATAGGGAATACAATAAAATTCCATTCCCTATACTTAGGGTGCATGAATATAAAGTTACGATAACTAATAATAATATTTAATGGGTAACAGACCATATGTTTAGGTGTAATAGGTGAAGTACAAAATTCCTTTAGCAACCACAACATGGAGTTATTTATAATCATATTTTTATGTGTTAAGGAGATTTTCATGAAGTGCATACTAATTAGCTCCCAATAATCTTTCCATTTTGACATATGACCGATCTATTAATAAAGTAATAACTTTTATAATAGAAGAGATAATATATAAATTAAAGTCTGGAAAAGAAATACCCCTTGAGACCAGCTATTAGTATGTTTCTTTAATGCAATCCTAGGTCTATTAGGTGCCCATAAGAAATTTAACATTAGTGTATTCAGTTTCTTGATAGTTATTTTTGTAGGTGAAAGTATTATTGATTGTATTAAGTATAAAATCTTGGGGAATATTATCATTTTAATAATTGTAAGTCTCTCCTCCATAGTAAAAAACATATTATTCCAGGTATTAAAAAGATTTTGTATATTAAGAAAACAGGTATTATAGTTATTATATATAATAGATTTAATATATTTAGATAGTATTATACCTAAATAAGTTATCTGACCTGAGTTGGGTACATATTTAGTAAAATCACTAATGAGAGTATTTTTTCGTGTATATATAGGTAGTATTTTAGTTTTTTCTTCATTGAATATTAAACCAGAAATACTTTTAAAATTCATCATTTTATCAAATAAAGACTGCATAGAAGAATTAGATCCTGCTGATGTAATTAGAACATCATCTGCAAAAGTTGAATTTTTGATGTTGTATTTTCTTCTATTTCAAAACCCTCTATGTCAGTACTGTTTCTAATCAAATTAGCCCAAGGCTCCATTACTAAAGTGAATAATAGTGGAGAAAGTGGACATCCTTGCTTTGTACCTTTAAGAATGGGTATTTTTGTGAAACATATGTTCCTACCTTAATATAAGCCAGCGTTCCTTTGTATAAATGCTCAATTAAATTTACAAATGCATCAGAGAAATTTGTGCATTTCAGTAAGGTAAACAGATAGTCCCAACTTACTGAATCAAATGCTGAACCTATATCAAGACTAATAAGTGTTAAATCTTTCTTTTTCCTATTTGCAAAATCAATTAATGTTAAAGTTCTTCTTATATTATCAAAAGTATTTCTATTTACAATGAAGCACGTCTGATCTATGTCTATAATGCCGGGATAATTGTCTTCAATCTATCAGCAAAAATACTCATAAACATTTTATAATCAACATTAAGTAATGAGATGGGTCAATATGAAGAACATCTAGTTGGATCTTTATTAGGTTTTAAAATTGGTGAAATAAATGTATATTGCCAAGATGGGGGTTATTAACTCAGTTTGGGCCAGAATAAAAACCTTATGTATTAATGAATATGTAGTT
>NC_056747.1:989471456-989565220 GCF_019279795.1 Protopterus annectens
AGTTGTCTCATTAAACTTAACAGGAGCTTTAGCTCAAGCAGATTTAAGAACCATCTCTTTATCAAAAGATGATAGAAATCTAACTATAACTGATCTAGGATAGTTTTGTTAGAGTTAGTATTAGCTATAGATCTATGTGCTCTTTCGATACCAAAAGAGAATGCTTCTGGTAAATCTAAAGTTTTAGGGAGCCATGTTGTTAAAAAAGAAGTAATATTGTTACCTTCAATATTTTCTGGCAGTCCAAAAATCCTAATGTTATTGCGCCTAGATCTATTTTCCAGGTCATCCAGCTTTGTTTGTAAATGTGTATTTTGTTTCAGCAGAAACTCAATGTTGATTTCCTGTTCTTGTATTTTATTTTCCATGTCATTCACAGCTTCTTCTATGCCTGTCATCTGGATCTTCTGTTGTTGCAGGTCCATATATAACAAGTCTATTTGTTTTGTAGTTTTTCTATGAAAGTGTCTATTTTAGTATCCATTTTATCCATCTTAGCAGTAAGTTGCTGGACTATAATTATCAGAGACTGAAGTTCTTTCTTGATGCTGGAGTCTTGAGAATTTGTCTTACTGGAACTCATTTCAGACTGATAAACTGACAGGAAAATTTCCAAAGTAATTTCTGACAGGAATATTATTAAGATTTCCTTTCTTTTTTAGATATAGTTCAAGAACTATATAAAACAAACATATTTAGAAAGAAAATTACTTCAAGAATTAATTTTTTAAGTAATTAATTCCTGTCAATGTAATGAAATTGGTGGAGCTGAAGAAATCTGCTGCTATCCTGTGTTCATCCTTGGCCACGCCCCCGTTATTAACTTTTTCTGACATCCGTCAATACTGAGGCAAGAAAAAGACAAAAATGTCCCCAACGGGGTACTTAGCTCAACTTGGTCTCCGGTCTGAAACTCGAAAACCGACAATTTCAGAATGCCGAACGGCACTTGCAAATGCTGCTTCTGCTTAGGGACCATGCGGCAAGAAAGACTGAGGTTATGGCGTCGGTCATGCGCATTTGTACTGGCACGTACTGATGTCAGTCTCGAGCGCCGATGACCGACGCCGGTTCTAGCCCTTTGGTATTCGGGCCGATGGTGGACAGCGGAATACCCTTATGTCAGGACTGCAGCAATGGGAGACGAAGAACATCCTGGAATCTACAGAGCGGGAAGAGCCAGGAATGTGTCCAGAAAAACAATCAGTGACCTGAAGCTGGAAAGGTGCTACAGCCAGGGAGAAGGTATGAGGTTTAGAACTTTCTTATTTCAAAAACTGCAAAGGTATACATATAGGATTATTGGAAGGAAAATTAAGAAATAGGTGGAAAAATCCACATAATCTGTAGTGTAGGGCAAAGGGAATTATAAATACAATAATTAAGGCATGAGGGTGGTTAGAGGATTTACTTCAGGTCTTCTTTGTTTTAAACTTTATAGTCAAATGAATGGGTGTGTGCTGCCACCTAGTGGTGAGAGGAGGGTGGTACACTGGAAGAAGAAGGTTCGTCAAGGCTCGAATCTACAGAGTGGGAAGAGCCAAGAAAATGTCCCTAAAAACAATCAGTGACTTGAAGTTGGAAAGGTGCAACAGCCAGGGAGAAGGTATGCAGTTTAGAACTTTCATATTTCAAAAATTTCAAAGGTATACATATGGGATTATTGGAGGGAAAAAATGAGAGAGAGGTGTTAAAGTCCACAGAATCTGTAGTGTAGGGCAGAGAGAAGTAATATATACAATATGTAAGGCATGTGGCTGGTTAGCGGATTTACTGAAGGTCATTTTTGTTTAAACTTTACAGTCACAATCAATGGGTGTATGCTGCCACCTTAGTGATGAGGAGGAGGGTGGTACATTGGAAGGAGATGGTTTCAATCTCAAATCTACAGAGCGGGAAGAGCCAAGAAAAGTTCCAGAAAAACTATTTGTGACCTGAAGTTGGAAAGGTGCTACAGCCAGGGAGAATGAATGCAGTTTAGAACTTTCTAATTTGAAAAAATTGCAGAGGTATACATATGGGATTATTTGAGGGAAAAAATGAGAGAGAGGTGGAAATGTCCACAGAATCTGTACTGGCAGAGAGAAGTAATAAATAAAATACATAAGACATGAGGCTGGTTAAAGGATTTACTGCAGGTCTTTTTTGTTTTAAACATTGCAGTCTCAATAAATGGGTGTATGCTGCCCCCTAGTGGTGAGAGGACAGTGGTACACTGGAAGAAGAAGGTTCAATACTCAAATCTAAAGAGCAGGAAGAGCCAAGAAAAAGTCCAGAAAAATATAGGTGCTACAGCCAGGGAGAATGAATGCAGTTTAGAAATTTGTTATTTCAAAAATTGCAAAGGTATACATATGGGATTACTGGAGGAAATATGAGAAAGGGGGAAACATCCACAGAATTTGTAGTGTAGGGCAGAGAGAAGTAATAAATACAATATGTAACGCAAGAGGTTGGTTAGAGGATTTACTGCTGGTCTTTTTTGTCTAAACTTTACACTCACAATCAATGGGCATATGCTGCCACCTAGTGGTGAGAGGAAGGTGGTACACTGGAAGAAGGAGGTTCATCAAGACTGGAATATACAGAGTGGGAAAAGCCAAGAAATAGTCCAGAAAAAAAATCAGTGACTTGAAGTTGGAGAGGTACTACAGCCAGGGAGAAGGTATGTAGTTTAGAACTTTTGTATTTCAAAAATTGCTAAGGTATACATAAGGGATTATTGGAGGAAAATTTAAGAAAGAGGTGGAAAAGTACACAGAATATGCAGTATAAGACAGAGAGAGTTCTAAATACAATATGTAAGGCATGAGGCTTGGTACAGGATTTACTGCAGGTCTTTTTTGTTTTAAACTTTAAAGTCACAATCAATGGGTGTATTCTGCCACATAGTACTGAGAGGAGGGTGGTACACTGAAAAAAGAAGGTTTGTTGAGATTCAAATCTACAGAGTGGCAAGAGCCAAGAAAAAGTCCAGAAAAACAATCAGTGATCTGAAAATGGAAAGATGCTGCAGCCAGGGAGAAGGTATGCAGTTCAGAACTTTCTTATTTCAAAAATTGAAAAAGTATAGATATGGGGTTATTAGAGGGAAAAATGAGAAAGAGGTGGAAAAGTCTACAGAATCTGTAGTGTAGGTCAGACAGAATTAAAAATACAATACGTAAGGCACGGGACTGGTTTCAGAATTTACTGCAGGTCTTATTTTTTTTAAACTTTACAGTCACAATCAATGGATGTATGCTGCCACCTAGTGGCGAGAGGAGGGTGGGAAACTGGAAGAAGAAGGCTCATCGAGACTCAAATCTACAGAGTGGGAAGAGCCAAGCTAATGCCCAGAAAAACAATCAGTGACGTAAAGTTGGATAGGTAATAGAGCCAGGGAGAAGGCATGCAGTTTAGAACTTTCTTATTTCAGAAATTGCTAAGGTATATATCTGGGATTATTGGAGGGAGAAAATGAGAAAGAGGTGGAAAAGTCTGCAGAATCTTTAGTGTAGGGCAAATAGAATTATTAATACAATACGTAAGGCATGAGGCAAAAAGAATTAATACAACACATAAGGCATGAGGCTGGTTAGAGGATTTACTGCAGGTCTTTTTTGTTTTAAACTTTACAGTCACAATCAACTTGTGTATGCTGCCACCTAATGATGAGAGGAGGGTGGTACACTGGAAGAAGAAGGTTAGTTGAGACTCGAATATACAAAGTGGAAGAGCCAAGAAAAAGTCAGGATAAACATATCAGTGACCTGAAGTTGGATAGGTGCTACAGCCAGGGAGAAGAATGCAGTTTAGAACTTTCTCATTTCAAAAATTGGAAACATATACATATGGGATTATTGGATGTAAAAAATGAAAAACAGGTGGAAAAGTCAGTAGAATCTGTAGTGTAAGGCAGAGAGAAGTAAGAAATAAAATACGTAAGGCATGAGGTAGGTTAGAGGATTTACTGTAGGTCTTTTTTGTTTAAACTTTACAGTCACAATCACTGGGTGTATGCTTTCACCTAGTGGCGAGAGGAGGGTGATTCACTGGAAGAAAACGTTTCATCAAGACTCAAATCTACAGAGCAGGAAGTGCCAAGAAAAAGGCCAGAAAAGCAATCCGTGACCTGAAGTTGGAAAGGTGCTACAGCCTGGCTTGAAGGGATGCAGTTTAGAACTTTTATTATTTCAAAAATTGCAAAGGTATACATATGGGAATATTGGAGGGAAAAATGAGAAAGAGGTGGAAAATTCCACAGAGTCTGTTGTGTACGGAAAAGAGAATTATAAATACAATACGTAAGGCATGAGGCTGGTTAGAGAATTTACTGAAGGTCTTGTTTATTTTAAACTTTACAGTCGCAATCAATGGGTATATGCTGCCACCTAGTGGTTAGAGGATGGTGGTACACTGGAAGAAGAAGGTTCATTGAGACTCGGATCTACTGAGAGGGAAGAGCCAAGACAAGGTCCAGAAAAACAATCACTGACCTGAAGTTGGAAAGGTGCTACAGCCAGTGAGAAGGTATGTAGTTAAGAACTTTCTTATTTCAAAAATTGCAAATGGATACATATGAGATTATTAGAAGGAAAAAATGAAAAAGAGGTGGAAAAGTCCACAGAATATGTAGTGTAGGGCAGAGAGAATTATAAATACATTACGTAAAGCATGAGGCTGGTTAGAGAATTTACTGCAGGTTTTTTTTTTTTTTTTTAAACTATACAATCACAATCAGTGGGTGCATGCTGCCACCTAGTGATGAGAGGAAGGTGGTACACTGGAAGAAGAAGGTTTGTCAAGACTAGAATCTACAGAGCTGGAAGAGCCAAGAAAAAGTCCAGAAAACAACCAATGACCTGAAGTTGGAAAGGTGTTTCAGCCAGCAGGAGGTATACAGTTTAGAACTTTCTTATTTTCAAAATTTGCAAAGGTATACATATGGGATTGTTGGAGGGAAAAATGAGAAAGAGGTGGAAAAGTGCACAGAATCTGAAGTGCAGGGGAGAGAGAATTATAAATACAATACATAAGGCATGATGCTGATCGGAGGATTTACTGCAGTCTTTTTTGTTTTAAACTTTACAGTCACAATCGATGGGTGTATGCTGCCACCTAGTGTTGAGAGGAGGGTGGTACACTGGAAGAAGAAGATTTGTTGAGACTCAAAACGACAGAGCAGGAAGAGCCAAGAAAAAGTCCAGAAAAACAATCAATGAGCTGAAGTTGGAAAGGTACTCCAGCTAGGGAGACGTTATGCAGTTTAAAACTTTCTTATTTCAAAACTCGCAAAGGTATACATATGGGATTATTGGAGGGAAAAAATGAGAAAGAGGTGGAAAAGTCAACATAATCTGTAGTGTAGGGTAGAGAGAATTATAAATGCAATGCATAAGGCATGAGGCTAGCTATAGGAGTTACTGCAGGGCTTTTTTGTTTTAAACTTTCCATTAACAATCAATGGGTGTATGCACCCACTTAGTGGTGAGAGGAGGGTGGTACACTGGAAGAAGGTTGTCGAGTCTTGAATCTACAGAGCGGGAAGAGCCAAGAAAATTTCAAAGAAAAACAATCAGTGACCTCAAGTTGGAAAGGTGCTATAGCCAGGGAGAAGGTATGCAGTTTAGAATTTTCTTATTTCAAAAATTGCAAAGGTATACATATGGGATTATTGGAGAGAAAAAATGAGAAAATGGTGGAATAGTCCAAAGAATCAGTAGTGTAGGGCAGAGAGAATTATGAATACAATAGGTAAGGCATGAGGCAGGTTAGAGGATTTAGTGCAGGTCTTTTTTATTTTAAACTTTACGGTCCCAAACAATTGGTGTATGCTGCCACCTAGCAGCGAGAGGTGGGTGGTACACATGTAGAAGAAGGTTCAGCAAGACTCAGATCTACAGAGTGGGAAGAGCCAAGAAAAAGTCCTGAAAAACATTCAGTGACCAGAAGTTGGAAAGGTGCTACATCTAGGCAAAAGATATTCAGTTTAGAACTTTCTTATTTTAAAAATTGCAAATCTGTAGATATGGGATTATTGGAAGGAAAAAAATGATAAAGTGGTGGAAAAGTCTACAGAATCTGTAATGTAGGGCACAAAGAATTATAAATACAATATGTAAGGCATAAGGCTGGTTAGAGGATTTAGTGCAGCTCTTTTTTTTGTTTTAAACATTACAGTCACAATCCGTGGGTGCATACTGCCATCCAGTAGTTAGAGGAGGGTGATACACTGGAAGAAGACGTTCATCAAGAATTGAATCTACAGAGTGGGAAGAGCCAAGAAAAAGTCCAGAAAAACAATCATTGACCTGAAGTTGGAAAGGTGCTACAGCTAGGCAAAAGATATGCAGTTTAAAACTTTCTTTTTTTAAAAATTGCAAAGCTACAGATATGGGATTATTGGAGGAAAAAATATAAAGAGGTAGAAAAATCTGCAGAATCTTTAGTGTATGGGCACAGAGAATTATAAATACAATACGTAAGGCATGAGGCTGGTTAGAGGATTTAGTGCAGGTCTTTTTTGTTTTAAACTTTACAGTCAGAAGCAGTGGGTGCATGCTGCCACCTAGTTGTGAGAGGAGGGTGGGACACTGGAAGAAGGTTGTCAAGTCTTGAGTCTACAGAGTGGGAAGAGCCAAGAAAAAGTCCAGAAAAACAATCAGTGACCTCAAGTTGGAAAGGTGCTACAGCCAGGGAGAGGGTATGCAGTTTAGAATTTTCTTATTTCAAAAATTGCAAAGGTATACATGTGGAATTACTGGAGGGAAAAAATGAGAACATTGTGGAAAACTCCAAAAAATCCGTAGTGTAGGGCAAAGAGAATTATGAATACAATAGGTCAGGTATGAGGCTGGTTAGTTGATTTAGTGCAGGTCTTTTTTGTTTTAAACTTTACAGTCACAATCAGTGGGTACATGCTGCCACCTAGTGGCGAGAGGAGGGTGGTACACTGGTAGAAGAAAGTTTGGCAAGACTCAGATCTACAGGGCTGGAAGAGCCAATAAAAAGTCCAGAAAAACAATCAGTGACCTGTAGTTGAAAAGGTGCTACAGCCAGGGAGAAGGTATGCAGTTTAGAACTTTCTTATTTTAAAAATTGCCAAAAAATACATATGGGATTATTGGAGGGAATAAATGAGTAAGAAATGGAAAAGCCACAGAATCTGTAGTGTAGGGAAAAGAGAATTATAAATACAATACGTAGGGCATGAGGCTGGTTAGATGATTTACTGCAGGTCTTTTTTGTTTTAAACTTTACAGTCACAATCAATGGGTGTATGCTCCCACCTAGTGGCGTGAGGAGGGTGGTACACTGGAAGAAGATGGTTGTCGAGTCTTGACTCTACAGAGCGGAAAGAGCCAAGAAAATGTCCAGAAAAACAATCAGTGACCTGAAGGTGGAAAGGTGACACAGCTAGGGAGAAGGTATGTAGTTTAGAACTTTCTTATTTCAAAAATTATAAAGGTATTCAAAGGGATTATTGGAAGAAAAAAATGAGAAAAAGGTGGAAAAGTCCACAGAATCTGTAGTGTAGGGAACAGAGAATTATAAATACAATACGTAAGCATGTGGCTGGTTAAAGGACTTAGTGCAGGTATTTTTTGTTTTAAACTTTACAGTTAGAATCAGTGGGTGTATGCTGCTACCTAGTGGTGAGAGGAGGGTGGTACACTAGAAAAAGAACATTCATTGACAATAAAAGTCAAGCAAAACAATCAGTGAGCTGAAGTTGGAAAGGTGCTACAGCTTGGGCAAAGTTATGCAGTTTAAAACTTTATTTAAAAAATTGCAAAGGTATACATATGGGATTATTGGAGGGGAAAAATGAGAAAGAGGTGGAAAAGTCTGCAGAATATGTTGTGTAGGGCAGAGAGAATTATACATACAATACGTAAGGCATGAGGCTGGTTAGTTGATTTAGTGCACGTCTTTTTTGTTTTAAACTGTACAGTCACAATCAATGGGTCTATGCTGCCACATAGTGGTGAGAGGAGTGTGGTACACTGGAAGAAAAAAGTTTGTCGAGACGTGAATTTACAGAGTGGAAAATGATAAGAAAAAGTTCAGAAAAACAATCAGTGATTTGAAGTTGGAAAGGTGCTTCAGCCAGGGAGAAGGTATGCAGTTTAGAACTTTCTTATTTCAAAATTTGCAAAGTTATACATATGGGATTGTTGGAGGGAAAAATGAGAAAGAGGTGGAAAAGTGTACAGAATCTGAAGTGTAGGGGAGAGAGAATTATAAATACAATAGTTAAGGCATGAGGCTGGTCAGAGGAGTTACTGCAGCTTTTTTTTGTTTTAAACTTTACAGTCACAATCAATGCCACCTAGTAATGGGAAGAGTGTGGTACACTGGAAGAAGAAGGTTCGTCAAGACTCAAATCTAGAGTGGGAAGAGCGATGAAAAAGTCTGGAAAATGATCAGTTACCTGAAGATGGAAAGTTGCTACTGCTAGGCAAAAATATCCAGTTTAGAACTTTCTTATTTTAAAAATTGCAAAGCTATAGATATGGGATTATTTTAGGGAATAAATGATAAAGAGGTGGAAAAGTCTGCAGAATCTGTAGTGCAAGGCTCAGAAAGTTATAAATACAATACGTAAGGCATGAGGCTGGTTAGAGGATTTATTGCAGGTCTTTTTTGTTTTAAATTTTACAGTCACAATCAATGAGTGTATGTTGCCACCTAGTGGCGAGAGGAGGGTTGTACACTGGAAGAAGATGGTTCGTCGAGACTCAAATCTACAGGGTGGGAAGAGCCAAGAAAAAGTCCAGAAAACCAATCATTTATTTGAAGTTGGAAAGGTGCTACACCTAAGGAAAAGATATGCAGTTTAGAACTTTCTTATTTTAAAAATTGCAAATCTATAGATATGAGATTATTAGAGGGAAAAAATTATAAAGAGGTGGAAAATTCTGCAGAATCTGTAGTGTAGGGCACAGAGAGTTTTAAATACAATACGTAAGGCATGCGGCTGGTTAGAGGATTTACTGCAGGTCTTTTTTGTTTTAAACTTTACAGCAACAATCAATGGGAATATGTCTCTACCTAGTGGTGAAAGGAGGGTAGTACATTGGAAGAAGGTTCATTTTACAGTGAGCTGATCGAAGGAAGGACACTCAGCAAACTCGGAGCTACAATATATAACATTAAGTATCCTGTTTTTTGTTTATTTTGTTCTTTATTAAAAGCGCTGATCGAGGGCTACAATATATAACATTAAGTATCCTGTTTTTTGTTTATTTTGTTCTTTATTTCTTTGTTGTTTATAGCACTTTGTGTACTGTGTATTTTTTCTAGCTAGTTTCACTGTGTGTGAGGTATTAACTGGAAATTGTCCACTCTTATTAAGCATCTGTTGGGTTGTTTGTTTATGATAACTTGTTGCAGTTAAACTCTTTTTTCTAGTGGCTCCTTTAGCTGTTTAAAACTTTCATTTAAAGGCTCACTGCTGCTTTTCAGCTGTGAGTAACATTTCTGCAGTTTGTTCTAAGTAGTGGGGATATTTGTAGCATTTTCATATTCAGGCTTGTATATGGGCCTAGTGTTTGTGGAGGCTGTGTGTCTGAGCACATAATTCAGGGACATCTTGTTTTAGCCAAAGCCATCAGGCATTTCAGTGAGAGAGAATTGTTTGAGGTCATTGGCTGACTGAGGTCTCCTGGACTACAGGTTAGACTAAGCACCTCATTGGTTCTTTTGAGATTTCTTTCTTAAAAGCTGTCTCAGGTTTCAACTTTCTGTTACCTAAGAAGCTCAGTTGTGAGTGTTCAGCCATTTTACAGTGAGCTGATCGAAGGAAGGACACTCAGCAAACTCGGAGCTACAATATATAACATTAAGTATCCTGTTTTTGTTTATTTTGTTCTTTATTTCTTTGTTGTTTATAGCACTTTGTGTACTGTGTATTTTTTCTAGCTAGTTTCACTGTGTGTGAGGTATTAACTGGAAATTGTCCACTCTTATTAAGCATCTATTGGGTTGTTTGTTTATGATAACTTGTTGCAGTTAAACTCTTTTTTTCTAGTGGCTCCTTTAGCTGTTTAAAACTTTCATTTAAAGGCTCGCTGCTGCTTTTCAGCTGTGAGTAACATTTCTGCTGTTTGTTTCCCACCCTCCCTCCATGTTGGTATAGTGTTTTTATAGTTGGTGGCTTTGCAGTTGCCCGCCCCTAGTGTAAATTTGATCTGGGACTCTCCTCCCAGTCTAGTGTCATTACCTCATTCTACCCAGTACAGGGAGAGCATTTGAGAAGGCCAATCAGCTTAGCTTCTGCTACTCCTTCCTCTCTTTCCTTTCTCTCTCTCTTTCCAAAAAAAAAAAAATGTATCTGCTTTTACTGTATTTGTGTTTTTTCCTACTTTATTTTGCTTTTGCGTCATCTTAAAAGTACTCAGTTGTATTTATTACTGCTTGGTGTAACTCATTGTAAGCCTTTTAGTTTAAGCACCTGGGCTTCAGACCAGTTTTACATTAGGAAGGTTTGTGGTCTGCACTGTAGTGGCAGAACAGGTAGCTTACATCCTTCTAAGTTGGGAACTGCTGATTGAGGGCTCAGTGTCTGTTATTCTAAAAGTGTATTAATTCTGGTTTAAGCACTTGGGCTTGAGGCCAGTTATTTTACATTAAGAGGGTTCATGTTCTGCACTCTTGTGGGAGGAGAGGCTGGACTCTGTCCTTCTGAGCTGGGAATTTCTGGTTAAAGCTTATAGTGCCTGCATATTTGAACTGCTTCTTATTGAAATTGGTACACCTCGTTTGCTGTAGCATAAACTAGATCCAGGCCTGCTGAATCTAGCTTTGTTTGTATAACTTGAGCACTAATCCAGGCATTCTTTAAAGTATTCAGTTGTATTTATTACTGCTGGTAGTAACTTGATTAAAGTGTAGCTATCATTTCTAAGTCTTTTGGATTAAGCACTTGGGCTTCAGACCAGTTGTTTTACATTAGGAAGGTTTGTGGCCTGCACTGTGGTGGCAGGACAGGTAGCTTACATCCTTCTAAGTTGGGAACTGCTGATTGAGAGCTCAGTGTCTGTTATTCTAAAAGTGTATTAGTTCTGGTTTAAGCACTTGGGCTTCAGGCCAGTTATTTTACATTAAGAAGGATTGCGGTCTGCACTCTTGTGGGAGGAGAGGCTGGAATCTGCCCTTCTGAGCAGGGAATTTCTGGTTAGAGGCTTATAGTGCCTGCATATTCTAACTGTTTCTTACTGAAATTGGTACACCTTGTTTGCTGTAGCATAGACTAGATCCAGGTCTGCTGAATCTAGCTTTATTTGTATGCTTGTTGTTTGTTTATTTCCCTGAAATGCTAATTCCACCTAAAACGTGGCCTTTTAGCACTTCTGTGGATCCCTAGTGATATCTGCATTGCTTACTGTACTTATTTCCTTGTTTCACTTGAAAGAAAGTTACTGTTTGTCATTTTTGCATTTAAGTTACATGTAACACATTGCATTTAAGTTACCTGGCACTTGCTCACTAAAGCAATTATATAAGTCAGCTCTAAAAAATTAAAAGCACTACACCCTCACAAACTCCCCTTGAGTACCTTGTTCCCCATTGGCCCTTTTTTCAATTATAAAGGAATTCCCAATACTATTCTAGCATGTCCAAAGGTCAGTTGTCAATCTCCTCTCTGGTCCAGCTGGTGAATCTGGGAATCTTGAGGCAATGTTACAACTGCCTCATGTACACAGACAACCCTCTCCTCCTCCCAACAAATTCCAACACATGTGAGAGATGCAACCATATAGCCAAACTGGAGGCTAAGCTCTCTCAACTCAGTACTGGCGTAACCAGTCAGGAGGAGAAGGAAACCACACTCACTACAATTCCAGTCTCACATAGACCTACCACGACAACAAACCAAACACATAAACACACAAAAACATACTTGGAGGCTCTAAATAAAAATCTGCCTAAGCAGCAGAGACCTCCAAAGCAGACACCCAAGCAACCACTACCCCAAAACAAAACACGTGCAACACATAGCTCACAAAGCCAGTGTGCCGAACAGTCACAGCCCTTAAGGCTAAACAACACACCTGATACACTTGTAATAGGTGACTCTATCGTCAGGCACACTGACGTCCCGCTCACCAGGCTGAACAAGGAGAAGGTCACGGTGAGCTGCCTGTTGGGTGCTGGGATCCGCCACATAACACAAGCACTCAGGTCACTCCAAGGCAAGTACAAATATGACTCAGTCATTGTCCATGCTGGTGTGAATGACCTGAGACGTACCTCCCTGGACTACATGAAAAGAGACATAGAGGAGCTCTCTGAGCATGTAGCCCAGGCCGGTATGACCCTGACCTTGAGTAGCATCTTACCCTCACCAAGAATGATGCCACAATATGAAGACAAGATGATCAATTTCAACAATTGGCTTAAGTGTTGGTGTCATTCAAAGGGGATCCAATGCCTGTCAGCCTGGGATGACACGCTCGACAAGCCACGATGCTTCGCTAGGGATGGCTTGCACCTGTCACCCCTGGGCTTTCGGATATTGGCAAAGGCTCTTGCTACCCCATAGTGCCTTTTTTAGGCAAGGCTCAAAAGACAAACCCACCTCCATAGGTATCACAAGGGACAAGAAACTAAGAGTAATGCTACTCAACGCCAGAAGTCTAAACCTCAAGATGTATGCACTCAAAACTCTCCTTAGCACGGAGAACATCGATATCTGTGCAGTAACAGAAACCTGGTTCAAGGCTCCCGAGAACACCCCAGCACTACCAGGTTATACCTCATACCATGCTTTTCGGCCCCAAAACTTGGACTGAACCACAAAAGGAGGGGGAGTATCAATATTCGTCAAAGATACCCACACCTCCAGGTTGGTGGCACAGCACGAAGCATCAGAGACTATCCATGTGCAACTAACTGTGGGTTAAACTGCCTTCCAGTTTATAGCCTGCTACAGACCACCCTCCCAAACACAGGAACCCCACTTGGCCTTCCTGAGAATACTGGAAAATATGAAGGTCTCTCCAAACACCATTATATTGGGCGACTTCAACTACCCAAACATAGACTGGGAGCATTACTCTAGCTCCAACACCCTAGCCCAAAGGTTCCTAGAATTTATAAACTCAAATGCTATGGAACAACTTGTTACCACTCCCACAAGAGGGGAAAACATACTGGACCTGATCATCACCAACATGGGGACACTATGCTCCAGACCAGAAGTGTATCCCTCACTGGTAAGATCAGACCATAAACTAATCTCACTGGATATTCACAGCCCGACCCACCCCCTGCCCAGAAAACCACAATGAAAAACTTCTCTAAAGCAAATTTCACATGCCTCAAAACCGAGGTGAAATCCTTCAAAGCCCCCGGGCCTGTGGAAAATACGTCCCAGACCGCAGAATCCTTTATAAACGCATTCTATGAACACCTTCAGGAATGCATGGATCATGCAATCCCAAATAAAACCAAGACCCAATCCTCCAAAGGCAGACGTCCTGTCTGGTGGACCCCAGCCATAAACAAACTATACAATAGAAGGAGGAAGCTACTACATGATAGAGCAAAATCCCAAAACAGGAAGGCATCTCTGATCAGTATTAGCAAAAAACTACGGGCACTCATAAAATCGTCTAAGGCCAGCTTCGAGAGAAAAATTGCACAGGACACTAAGGATAATCACAAGGCTTTCTTTAGTTATGTTAGGAACCTGGGTGGGAATTCCCAGATATGCTCAGAATTAGTCCAAAATGACAAAAATACACGAGCCCACAGACATTGCCAACATCCTAGCTGACAGGTTCAGTGCAAACTTCTCCCCTCTCCCACCAAAAGGGCAAATATCTATCCCAACATAGTGCTGCCCCTGACATCTCAGATGCTCAGGTAAGAGCCGCCTCTCCAAAGCAAAAACACAGCATCAATGGGACCAGATGGTGTCCCAGGCTGCGTCCTACATGAACTCCAAGAAGAGCTAAACCCAAACATAAAACTACTGTTCAATCTTAGCCTTACTACAGGATATGTACCCAAAGAGTGGCGTGCAGCAACAGTGGTCCCTCTCCACAAAGGTGGTGCCTCAACGGATCCTGGAAACTATCGCCCCATAAGCCTGACTAGCTTGGTCTGCAAAGCTATGGAAAGGATCATCATGGACCTCATAAATAAAGATATTGGGGACCTACAGACACTGGATCCTACCCAGTTTGGCTTTGTTAAGGGCAGATCCTGCCTCTTAAACCTGGTCGATTTCTTTGAAACAGTCACCAAGGCCATTGACGAGGGGAAAGTGGTCCACACAGCCTACCTGGACCTCGCAAAAGCCTTCGATACAATACCCCACTCGGGCATTATAGATAAGTTCACCAGCTTAAATATAAACCTTTATGTCACTAGATGGGTTGCAAACTGGCTCAAGGACAGAACCCACATGGTTAGAATTGCTGGAGCCATGTCAGACTCCAAACCAGTTACAAGTGGCGTCCCACAAGGCTCAGTCCTGGGACCTCTCTTGTTCGGTATATATTTCTCGGCGGTACAGGCCAACACGGAAGGACTGTGGCTGACCACGTTCACAGATGACTGCAAACTGGGCACCATAATCAACTCTCCAGCCGACACAAGCATCCTCCAAAAGGGCCTCATAGAAACAGACAACTGGTGCCAGAGCCATGGCCTCAAGCTAAACGCCAAAAAGTGTATAGTCATCCCTTTGGCAAAACAAAGTGCCCACAAATTACCACATAGGTGGTAATCCATTAAGTACAGAAGAAGTCATTAGGGACCTGGGGACCCAAGTTGATAGCAATCTCTCATTTGACAACCACGTGGCCAAAGTGGTTAGAAAAACATTTTATATAGCCCACCTAATCATGAAGGGATTCACATCTAGATCAGGGGAGGTCATCATACCTCTTTACTCATCCCTCATCAGGCCCATAATTGAGTACAATGCCCCTTTTGGGATGTACCTTACCAGACACCTGCAGCAACTGGAAAGACCCCAAAAGTACCTCACCAAGAGGATCAAAGGGCTCAAACAGATGCCATATGCTGGGTTAAAGAAACTCCAGCTCTACTCAGTGGCATACCGCCTGCTCAGAGGCGATCTGTGCCTGATGTATAAAGCCATGTCCAACCCGGAATTAATGGACATGCTGCACCTCAGAAAATCCAAATCCCATCGAGCTACGCACTCGAAAGACTTGAACCTCAGCACTGAAATAAATAGGACATGCTGGAGGGACAGATTCATAACCCAGAGGCTCCCTTCACTCTGGAATAAAATCCCAGTCCAGGTTAGGCAGAGTCCCACATTGACTCTCTTCAAGAGGAATCTTGATGAGTGGATGGGAGATCGTAGGTTTACCCCGGCTATCACTTCTGTGTCACTGTTAGACAGAGGCACAGTATACTAACCTCAAAAAAAGGCATAGCAAAATTAATTTAAAATGGGTGGCGAAAGCCAAACACACTCTGGCTAGGCTTATAAATGCCCTAGGGCAGATAGCCTAGTATGAACCTATGAACCTATGAACCATTGATACTCGAATCTACAGAGCGGGAAGAGCCAAGAAAAAGTCCAGAAAACCAATCAGTGACCTGAAGTTGGAAAGGTTCTACAGCCAGGGAGAAGGTATGCAGTTTAGAACTTTCTTATTTAAAAATTGCAAAGTTATACATATGGGACTATTGGAGGGAAAAAATGAGAAAGAGGTGGAAAATTCCACAGAATCTGTTGTGTAGGGCAGAGCGAATTGTAAATATAATACGTAAGGCATGATGCTGGTTAGAGGATTTACTGCAGGTCTTTTTAATTGTAAACTTTACACTCACAATCAATGGGTACAATTTTCCACCTCTTTCTCATTTTTTTCCCTCCAACAATCCCATATGTATACCCAGGTGTTTTTGTTTGAAACTTTATAGTCACAATCAGTGTGTGCATGCTGCCAACTAGTGGTGAGAAGAGGGTGGTAGACTGGAAGAAGAAGGTTCGTAAAGACTCGAATATACAGACTGGGTAGAGTGAAGAAAAGTCCAGAAAAACAGTCAGTGATCTGAAGTTGGAAAGGTGCTACAGCCATGGAGAAAGTATGCAGTTTAGAACTTTCTTATTTCAAAAATTGCAAAGCTATACATATTGGATTATTGGTGGGAAAAATGAGAAAGAGGTGGAAAAGTCCACAGAATCTGTAGTGTAGGGCAAAGAGAATTATAAATACAATACTTATGCATGAGGCTGGTTAGAGGATTTACTGCAGGTCTTTTTTGTTTTAAACTTTACAGTCACAATCAATGGGTGTATGCTCCCACATAGTGGCGAGAGGAGGGTGGTACACTGGTAGAAGAAGGTTTATGGGTCTCGAATCTACAGAGCGGGAAGAGCCAAGAAAATGTCCAGAAAAACAATCAGTGACCTGAAGTTGGAAAGGTGCTACAGCCAGGGAGAAGGTATTAAGTTTAGAACTTTCTTATTTCAAAAATTGCAAAGGTATACATATGGGATTATTGTTAGGAAAAATTAAGAAAGAGGTGGAAAAGTTGACAGAATCTATAGTGTAGGGCAAAGAGAATTATAAATAAAATACGCAAGGCATGAGGCTGGTTAGAGGATTTACTGCAGGTCTTTTTGTTTTAAACTTTACAGTCACAATCAATGGGTGTATGCCTCCACCTACTGGAGAAAGGAGGGTGGTACACTGGAAGAAGAAGGTTTGTCAAGACTTGAAACTACAGAGTGGGAAGAGCCAATAAAAAGTCCAGAAAAACAATAAATGACCTGAAGTAGGGAAGGTGCTACAGCCACGGAGAAGGTATGCAGTTTAGACCTTTCTAATTTCAGAAACTGCAAAGGTATACCTATGGGATTATTGGAGGGAAAAAATGAGAAAGAGCTGGAAAAGTCATGGAATATGTAGTGTAGGGCAGAGAGAATTATAGGTGCAGTACATAAGGGATGATGTTGGTTAGAGGATTTACTGCGTCTTTTTTGTTTTAAACTTTACAGTCACAATGAAAGGGTTTATGAAGCCATTTAGTGGTGACAGGATGGTGGTACACTGGAAGAAGAAGGTTGGTGGATACTTGAATCTACAGGCCAGGAAGAGCCAAGAAAATGTCCAGAAAAACAATCTGTGACCTGAACTTGGAAAGGTGCTAGAGCCAGGAAGAATGTATGCAGTTTAGAACTTTCTTATTTCAAAAATTGCAAAGGTAATTATTAGAGGGAAAAAATGAGAAAGAGATGGAAAAGTCCACAGAATCTGTAGTGTAGGGCAAGGAGAAGTTTAAATACAGTACATAAGACATGAGGCTGGTTAGAGGATTTACAGCAGGTCTTTTTTTTTAAAACTTTACAGCCACAATCAATGGGTGTATGTTCCCACCTAGTGGTGAGAGGAGGGTGGTACACTGGAAGAAGAAGGCTGTCGAGTCTCTAATCTACAGAGCAGGAAAAGCCAAGAAAAAGTCAAGAAAAACAATCAACCAATGGCCTGAAGTTGGAAAGGTGCTACAGCTATGTAAAAGATATGCAGTTTCTTATATTAAAAATTGCAAAGGTATAGATACGGGATAATTGGAGGGAAAAAATGACAAAGAGGTGAAAAAGTCTGCGGAATCTGTAGTGCAGGGCAGAGAGAATAATAAATACAATATGTAAGGCATGATGCTGATTAGAGGATTTACTGCAGGTCTTTTAACTTTGCAGTCACAATTAGTGGGTGCTTGCTGCCTCCTAGTGCTGAGAGGAGGGTGGTGCACTGGAAGAAGAAGGTTAATTCAGACTTGAATCTAAAGAGCGGGAAGAGCCAATAAAATGTCCAGAAAAACAGTGAGTGACCTGAAGTTGGAAAGGTGCTACAGCCAGGGGAAAAAGTATGCAATTTAGAACTTTCATATTTCAAAAAATTCCAAAGTATACATCTGGGAATATTTGAGGGAAAAAATGAGAAATAGGTGGAAAAGTCTGCAGAATCTGTAGTGTAGGGCAGAGAGAGAATTATAAATATGATATGGAAGGCATGAGCCTGGTTAGAGGATTTACTGCAGGTCTTTATTGTTTTAAACTTTACTGTCACAAACAGTGGGTGTATGCTGCCACCTAGTGGCAAGAGCAGGGTAGTACACTGGAAGAAAACAGTTCGTGGAGACTTGAATCTACAGAGTAGTAAGACCCAAGAAAAAGTCCATAAAAATAATTAGTGACTTGAAGTTGGGCAGGTGTTACAGCCAGGGAGAAGGTATGCAGTTTAGAACTTTATTTCAAAAATTACAAAGGTATACATATGGGATGACTGAAGGGAAATAATGAGAAAGAGGTGTCAAAGTCTACAGAATCTGTAGTGCATGGCAGAGAGAATTATAAATACAATATGCAAGGAATAAGGCTTGTTAAAGGATTTACTGCAGGTGTTTTTTGTTTTAAACTTTGCAGTCACTGTCATTGGGTGTATGCTGGTACCTAGTGGCGAGAGGAGCTTGGTACACTGGAAGAAGAAGGTTCAATGAGACTCGAATCTATAGAGTGGGAACAGACAAGAAAAAGTCCAGAAAAACAATCAGTGACCTGAAGTTAGAAAGATGACAAAGCCAGGGAGAAGGTATGCAGTTTATAACTTTCTTATTTCAAAAATTGCAAAAGTACACATATGGAATTATCGGATGGAAAAATTAGAAAGAGGTGGCAAAGTCTACATAATCTGTAATGTAGGGCAGAGAAAATTATAAATAAAATACGTAAGGCACGAGGGTGGTTAGAGGATTTACACCAGGTATTTATTGTTTTAAAGTTTACAGTCAGAATCAATGGTTTAGGCTGCCACCTAGTGGTGAGAGTAGGGTAATACAATGGAAGAAGAAGGCTCATCAAGACCTGAATCTACAGAGTGGGAAGAGACAAGAAAAAGTCCAAAAAAAATCAGTGACCTAAATTTGGAAAGCTGCTACAGCAAGGGAGGAGGGCTGCAGTTTAGAACTGTCTTATTACAAATAGTGCAAAGGTATACGTATGGTATTATTGGAGAGGAAAAAATTAAAATGAGGTGGAAAAGTGAACAGAATCTCTAGTGTAGGGCAAATAAAATTAAAAATACAATACGTCAGGCATGTGGCTGGTTAGATGATCTACTGCAGGTCTTTTTTGTTTTAAATTTTACAGTCGCAATCAATGGGTGTATACTGCCACCTAGTGGTGAGAGGAGGGTGGTACACTGGAAGAAGGTTCATTGAGACTCAAACCTACAAAGCGGGAAAAGCCAAGAAAAAGTACAGAAAAACAATCAGAGACCCAAGTTGGAAAGGTGCTACAGCCAGGGAGAAGGTATGCAGTTTATAACTTTCTTATTTAAAAAATTGCAAAGGTATACATATGGGATTGTTGGAGGGAAAAATGAGAAAGAGGTGGAAAAGTGTACAGAATCTGTAGTGTAGTGGAGAAAAATTATAAATTCCATATGTAAGCCATGATGCTTACATAAGGATTCACTGCAGGTGTTTTTTGTTTTAAACTTTGCAGTCACTATCATTGGGTGTATGCTGGTACCTAGTGGTGAGAGGAGGGTGGTACACTGGAAGAAGAAGGTTCATTGAGACTCGAATCTATAGAGTGTGAACAGACAAGAAAAAGTCCGGAAAAACAATCAGTGACCTGAAGTTAGAAAGGTGACAAAGCCACCTAGTGGGGAAAGGAGGGTTACCACTGGAAGAAGAAGATTTGTTGAGACTCAAATCTACAGAGCAGGAACAGCCAATTAACAGTCCAGAAAAACAATGACCTGAAGTTGGAAAGGTGATACAGTCAGGGAGAAAGTATGCAGTTTAGAACTTTTTTATTTCAAAAATTGGCGAAGTATACATGTGGCATTATTCAAGGGAAAAAAAATGAGAAAGAGGTAAAAAAGTCCACAGTATCTGTAGTGTAGGGCAGACAGAATTATAAAAATATGTAAGGCATGGGGCTGGTTAGAGGATTTAGTGCAGGTCTTTTTTGTTTTAAACTTTATAGTCAAAATCAATGGGTGTATGTTATCACCTAGATGTGAGTGTAGGGTGGTACACTGGAAGAAGAAGGTTCACTGAGACTCGAATCTACAGAGGGGAAGAGCCAAGAAAAAGTCCAGAAAAACAATCAGTGACCTGAAGTTGGAAAGGTGCTACAGCCAGAGAGAAGGCATGCAGTTTAGCACTTTCTTATTTGAAAAATTTCAAAGGTATACGTATGGGACTATTGGACGGAAAAAATGAAAAAAAGTTGGAAAGGTCCACAGAATATGTAGTGTAGGGCAGAGGGAATTATAAATACAATACGTAAGGCATGAGGCTGGTTAGAGTATTTACTGCAAATATTTTCTGTTTTAAACTTTGTAGTCACATTGAATGGGTGTATGCTGCCACCTAGTGGTGAGAGGTGGGTGATACACTGGAAGAAGAAGTTTCATCGAGATACTAATCTACAGAGTGGGAAGAGCCAAGAAAAAATACAGAAAACCAATCAGTGACCTGAAGTTGGAAAGGTGCTGCAGACAGGGAAAAGATATGCAGTTTACAAATGTCAAATTTTGAAAATTTGCAAAGGTATAGACATGGCATTATTTGAGGGAAAAGATGAGAAAGAGCTGGAAAAGTCTGCAGAATCTATAGTGTAGGGCAGAGAGAATTAGAAATATAATACGTAAGGCATGAGGCTGGTTAGAGGATTTACTGCAGGTCTTTTTGTTTTAAACTATATTGGCTTAAACACTGGTGTCATTCAAAGGGGATCCAGTATCTGTCTGCCTGGGATGACATGCTGGACAAGCCACGCTGCTTCGCAAGGGACGGCTTGCACCTGTCACCCCTGGGATTCTGGATATTGGCAAAGGCTCTTGCCACCCCCATAGTGCCTTTTTTAGGCAAGGCTCAAATTCTAAACCTACCACCCTAGAACACAAAAAAGGAAAAAAACTAAGGGTAATGCTGCTCAATGCCAGAAGTCTAAATCTCAAAATGCACGCACTCGAGGCCCTTCTCAGTATGGAGAACATCGATGTCTGTGCTGTGACAGAAACCTGGTTCAAGGCTCCTGAGAGCACCCCAGCTATCAGGTTTTACCTCATATCATGCGCCGGCCCCAAAATCCGGACAATACCAAGAAAGGAGGGGGGGGTATCCATATTCATCAAGGACACCCACACCTCAAGACTGGTGGCAATGCACGATGCATTGGAGACCATCCAGGTGCAATTAACCATAGGCAAGACTGCTCTGCAAATTGTAGCATGTTACAGGCCACCCTCACAAACTCAGGAACCTCACATGGCCTTCCTGAAAACACTAGAGGGGATAAATGTATCACCAAACACCATCATACTAGGTGACTTCAATTACCCTAATATAGACTGGGAACACTACTCAAGCCCAAACACCCTAGCCCAAAAGTTCCTGTAATTCATAAACTCAAATGCCATGGAACAACTAGTCACCATCCCCACAAGAGGAGATAACATACTTGATCTCATCATCACAAACATGGGAGCACAATGTTCAACACTGGAAGTATACCCCTCACTGGTGAGATCAGATCACAAACTAATCTCGCTGGAGGTCCTCATCCCACCCCCACCTGAAATAAAAAAGACCACAGTAAAGAACTTCTCAAAAGCCGACTTCACACTTCTAAAGACTAGTGTGGTCTCCTTTAAGGCCCCCGAGCCAGCAGAAAACAGTACTCAAGCCGCTGAATCACTTACAAACACCTTCTACCAGCACCTGCAGGACTGCATGGATAAGGCAATCCCAAACAAAACAAAGACTATTAGTACCAAATGCAAGTGTCCAGTCTGGTGGACCCCAGCCATAAACAAACTCTACAATAAAAGGAGGAAGCTACTACAAGATAGAGCAAAATCCTTAAAAGGTAAGACACCCTTGATCACTATAAGTAAAAAACTAAGAGCTCTCATAAAATCATCCAAAGCAAATTTCAAGAGAAAAATAGCTAAAGACTCAAAAGACAATCATAAGGCCTTCTTTAGCTATGTTAGAAACCTAGGAGGAAACTCCCAGATATGCTCAGAACTAGTTCAAAATGATGTGAAGATTACTGATCCTACAGACATTGCCAACATACTGGCTGACAGGTTCAGTGCAAACTTCTCCCCCAAAGGAGAGATATCTATACCAAATGATTGCAGCCCCCAAACAACCCCAGCGCCCAAGTGAGAACTGCTCTCCAAAGCAAAAAACACAGCATCCATGGGACCTGATGGTGTCCCCGGCTGTGTGCTCCACGAACTCAATGAGGAATTAAACCCACAGCTAGGACAGCTGTTTAATCAAAGTCTTACCTCTGGATACGCACCCAGGAGTGGCGCACTGCAACTGTGGTCCCACTTCACAAAGGTGGTGCCTCCACCGACCCTGGAAATTACTGGCCCATTAGCTTGACAAGCCTTATCTGCAAAGTCATGGAGAGGATCATAATGGACCTCATAAATAAAGACATAGGAATTTGCAGACTTTGGATCCAACCCAGTTTGGCTTTGTCAAAGGCAGATCATGCCTTTTAAACTTGGTTGACTTCTTGAAACAGTCACCAAAGCCATTGATGAGGAAAGGCAGTCCATACAGCCTACCTCGATCTGGCTAAGGCCTTCAATACAATACCCCACTCGGGTATCATTGAAAAACTCATCAGCTTAAATGTTAACCCATACATCACAAGATGGGTTGCAAACTGGCTGAGTGACAGATCCCACAGGGTCAGAGTTGCTGGCGCCATGTCAGACTCAAAGCCTGTCACAAGTGGTGTCCCACAGGGCTCAGTCCTGGGCCCACTCTTGTTTGGCATCTACTTTTCCGAAGTACAAGCAAACACAGGAGGGTTATGGCTGACAAAGTTTGCAGATGACTGCAAACTGGGCCATAGTAGAAAACACATCTGACACAGATATCCTTCAGAAGGGTCTCACAGAAATGGATAACTGGTGCCAGAGCCACGGCCTGAAGTTAAATGCCAAAAATGCATAGTCATACCCTTTGGGAAAAACAAGGTTACCCCTAGCTACCAAATAGGTGGCAATCCACTGAGCACAGAAGAAGTTATCAGGGACCTGGGGACCCAGGTTGATAGTAGTCTGTCATTCGACACCCATGTAGCTAAAGTAGTTAGGAAGACCTTCTACATTGCCCACCTTATCATGAAGGGATTCTCATCTAGATCAAGGGAGGTCATAGTCTCCTTTACTCATCACTCATCAGACCAATGATTGAGTACAATGCCCCATTCGGGATGTATCTGACCCGACACTTGCAGCAGCTGGAGAGGCCACAAAAGTTCCTCACCAAAAGGATAAAGGGACTCAAAATCTGTCCTATGCTGCCCGACTGAAAGTACTCCAGCTCTATTCATTCGCCTATCGCTTGCTCAGAGGTTACCTTTGCCTAACATACAAGGCCATGTCAAACCCAGATTTGATGAATATGCTTCACCTCAAAAAATCTAGATCCATCAGAGCCACAAGGGCGGGAGACTTAAACCTCGACACGGCTATTAATAGGACGTGCTGGAGGGATAGATTCATCACCCAAAGACTCCCTATGCTGTGGAACAAAATCCCGGTACATGTGAGGCAGAGCACCTCGCTGGCCTTGTTCAAGAGAAATCTTGACCAATGGATGGGAGATCGCAGATATACCCCAGGGATTACCTCAGTGTCACTGCTCGACAGAGGCACAGCAAAATAATGGGTATAGTTCCCCATACTAAAGGGGTGGCGTAAGCCACAAAACGATGGGCTAGGCTTGTAAATGCCCTCGGGCAGATAGCCTAGTATGAACCTATGAACCTATGAACTATACAGTCACGATCAATAGGTTTGTGCTGCCACCTTGTGGTGAGAGGAGGGTGGTACACTGGAAGAAGAATGTTTGTTGAGACTCAAATCTACAGAGCAGGAAGAGCCAAGAAAAAGTCCAGAAAAAAAAATCAGTGACCTGAAGTCGAAAAGGTGCTACAGCTGGGGAAAAGATATGCAGTTTACAACTTTCTTATTTTAAAAATTCCAAACTATAGATATGGGATTATTGGAGAGAACAAAATGAGAAAGAGATGGAAAAGTCTGCAGAATATGTAGTGTAGGGCAGAGAGAATTATAAATACAATATGTAAAACATAAAGCTTGTTAGAGTATTTACGGCAGGTCTTTTTTGTTTTAAACTTTATAGTCACAATCAATGGGTGTATGCTGCCAACTAGTGGTGAGAGGAGGGTGGTATACTGGAAGAAAAAGGTTCTTCGAGACTTGAATAGTCAGAGTAGGCAGAGCCAAGAAAAAGTCCAAAAAAACAATCAGTGACCTGAAGTTGGAAAGATGCTACAGCCAGGGAGAAGGCATGCAGTTTAGAACTTTCTTATTTCAAAAATTGCAAAGGTATACATATGGGACTACTGGATGGAAAAAATGAAAAAGAGGTGGAAAAGTCCACAGAATATGTAGTGTAGGGCAGAGAGAATTATAAATGCAATACGTAAGGCATGAGGCTGGTTGGAGGATTTACTGCAGGTCTTTTTTGTTTTAAACTTTACAGTCATAATGAATAAATGTATGCTGCGACCTAGTGGTGAGAGGAGGGTGGTACACTGGAAGAAGAAGGATTGTCCAGACTCGAATCTGCAGAGATGGAAGAGCCAAGAAAAGTCCAGAAAAACAATCAGTGACCTGAAGTTAGAAAGGTGCTAAAGCCAGGGAGAAGGTATGCAGTTTAGAACTTTCTTATTTCAAAAATTGCAAAGGTATACATATGGGATTGTTGGAGGGAAAAATGAGAAAGAGGTGGAAAATTCTGCATAATCTCTAGTGTAGGGCACAGAGAATTTAGAGGATTTACTTCAGGTCTTTTTTGTTTTAAACTTTACTGTGACAATCAGTGGGTGTATGCTCCCATCTAGTGGTGAAATGAGGGTGATATACTGGAAGAAGAAGGCTGTTGCATCTTATATCTACAGCATTGGAAGAGCCAAGAAAAAGTCAAGGGAAATAATCAGTGACCTGAAGTTGGAAAGGTGTTACAGACAGGTAAAAGCTATGCAGTTTTTATTTTAAAAATTGCAAAGGTATAGATATGGGATTATTGGAGGGAAAAAAATGAGAAAGAGTTGGAAAAGTTTGCAGAATTTATAGTGTACGGCACTGAGAATTATAAATACAATACGTAAGGCATGAGGCTGGTTAGAGGATTTAGTGCAGGTCTTTTTTGTTTTAAACTTTACAGTCAGAAGCAGTGGGTGCATGCTGCCACCTAGTTGTGAGAGGAGGGTGGGACACTGGAAGAAGAAGGTTGTCAAGTCTTGAGTCTACAGAGTGGGAAGAGCCAAGAAAAAGTCCAGAAAAACAATCAGTGACCTGAAGTTGGAAAGGTGCTACAGCCAAGGAGAAGGTATGCAGTTTAGAATTTTCTTATTCCAAAAATTGCAAAGGTATACATGTGGAATTATTGGAGGGAAAAAATGAGAACATTGTGAAAAAGTCCAAAAAATCCTTAGTGTAGGGCAAAGAGAATTATGAATACAATAGGTAAGGCATGAGGCTGGTTAGTTGATTTAGTGCAGGTCTTTTTTGTTTTAAACTTTACAGTCACAATCAGTGGGTGCATGCTGCCACCTAGTGGTGAGAGGAGGGTGGTACACTGGTATAAGAAAGTTTGGCAAGACTCAGATCTACAGGGCTGGAAGAGCCAATAAAAAGTCCAGAAAAACAATCAGTGACCTGTAGTTGAAAAGGTGCTACAGCCAGGAAGAAGGTATGCAGTTTAGAACTTTCTTATTTTAAAAATTGCCAAAAAATACATATGGGATTATTGGAGGGAATAAATGAGTAAGAAATGGAAACGCCACATAATCTGTAGTGTAGGGAAAATAGAATTATAAATACAATACGTAGGGCATGAGGCTGGTTACATGATTTACTGCAGGTCTTTTTTGTTTTAAACTTTACAGTCACAATCAATGGGTGTATGCTCCAACCTAGTGGCATGAGGAAGGTGGTACACTGGAAGAAGATGGTTGTCGAGTCCTGACTCTACAGAGCGGGAAGAGCCAAGAAAATGTCCAGAAAAACAATCAGTGACCTGAAGGTGGAAAGGTGACACAGCTAGGGAGAAGGTATGTAGTTTAGAACTTTCTTATTTCAAAAATTATAAAGGTATTCAAAGGGATTATTGGAAGTAAAAAATGAGAAAAGGTGGAAAAGTCCACAGAATCTGTAGTGTAGGGAACAGAGAATTATAAATACAATACGTAAGCATGTGGCTGGTTAAAGGACTTAGTGCAGGTATTTTTTGTTTTAAACTTTACAGTTAGAATCAGTGGGTGTATGCTGCTACCTAGTGGTGAGAGGAGGGTGGTACACTAGAAAAAGAACATTCGTTGACACTCAAAACTACAGAGCCAGAAGAGACAAGAAAAAGTCAAGCAAAACAATCAGTGAGCTGAAGTTGGAAAGGTGCTACAGCTTGGGCAAAGTTATGCAGTTTAAAACTTTATTTAAAAAATTGCAAAGGTATACATATGGGATTATTGGAGGGGAAAAATGAGAAAGAGGTGGAAAAGTCCACAGAATATGTTGTGTAGGGCAGAGAGAATTATACATACAATACGTAAGGCATGAGGCTGGTTAGAGAATTTACTGCAGGTCTTTTCTGTTTTAAACTTTACAGTCACAATCAATGGGTGTATGCTGCCACCTAGTGGTGAGAGGAGTGTGGTACACTGGAAGAAGAAGGTTCATCGAGACGTGAATTTACAGAGTGGAAAGTGATAAGAAAAAGTCCAGAAAAACAATCAGTGATCTGCAGTTGGAAAGGTGCTTCAGCCAGGGAGAAGGTATGCAGTTTAGAACTTTCTTATTTCAAAATTTGCAAAGTTATACATATGGGATTGTTGGAGGGAAAAATGAGAAAGAGGTGGAAAAGTGAACAGAATCTGAAGTGTAGGGGAGAGAGAATTATAAATACAATAGTTAAGGCATGAGGCTGGTCAGAGGAGTTACTGCAGCTTTTTTTGTTTTAAACTTTACAGTCACAATCAATGCCACCTAGTAATGGGAAGAGTGTGGTACACTGGAAGAAGAAGGTTCTTCAAGACTCAAATCTAGAGTGGGAAGAGCGATGAAAAAGTCTGGAAAATGATCAGTTACCTGAAGTTGGAAAGTTGCTACTGCTAGGCAAAAGATATCCAGTTTAGAACTTTCTTATTTTAAAAATTGCAAAGCTATAGATATGGGATTATTGGAGGGAAAAAATGATAAAGAGGTGGAAAAGTCTGCAGAATCTGTAGTGTAGGGCTCAGAAAATTATAAATACAATACGTAAGGCATGAGGCTGGTTAGAGGATTTATTGCAGGTCTTTTTTGTTTTAAATTTTACAGTCACAATCAATGGGTGTATGTTGCCACCTAGTGGCGAGAGGAGGGTGGTACACTGGAAGAAGATGGTTCGTCGAGACTCGAATCTACAGAGCGGGAAGAGCCAAGAAAAAGTCCAGAAAACCAATCATTTATTTGAAGTTGGAAAGGTGCTACACCTAAGGAAAAGATATGCAGTTTAGAACTTTCTTATTTTAAAAATTGCAAATCTATAGATATGAGATTATTGGAGGGAAAAAATTATAAAGAGGTGGAAAAGTCTGCAGAATCTGTAGTGTAGGGCACAGAGAATTTTAAATACAATACGTAAGGCATGAGGCTGGTTAGAGGATTTAGTGCAGGTCTTTTTTGTTTTAAACTTTACAGTGACAATCAATGGGAATATGCCTCCACCTAGTGGCGAAAGGAGGGTGGTACACTGGAAGAAGAAGGTTCATTGATACTCGAATCTACAGAGTGGGAAGAGCCAAGAAAAAGTCCAGAAAACCAATCAGTGACCTGAAGTTGGAAAGGTTCTACAGCCAGGAAGAAGGTATGCAGTTTAGAACTTTCTTATTTAAAAATTGCAAAGTTATACATATGGGACTATTGGAGGGAAAAAATGAGAAAGAGGTGGAAAATTCCACAGAATCTGTAGTGTAGGGCAGAGAGAATTGTAAATATAATACGTAAGGCATGATGCTGGTTAGAGGATTTACTGCAGGTCTTTTTAATTGTAAACTTTACACTCACAATCAATGGGTACAATTTTCCACCTCTTTCTCATTTTTTTCCCTCCAACAATCCCATATGTATACCCAGGTGTTTTTGTTTGAAACTTTATAGTCACAATCAGTGTGTGCATGCTGCCAACTAGTGGTGAGAAGAGGGTGGTAGACTGGAAGAAGAAGGTTCGTAAAGACTCCAATCTACAGAGTGGGTAGAGCGAAGAAAAGTCCAGAAAAACAATCAGTGATCTGAAGTTGGAAAGGTGCTACAGCCATGGAGAAGGTATGCAGTTTAGTACTTTCTTATTTCAAAAATTGCAAAGCTATACATATTGGATTATTGGTGGGAAAAATGAGAAAGAGGTGGAAAAGTCCACAGAATCTGTAGTGTAGGGCAAAGAGAATTATAAATACAATACTTATGCATGAGGCTGGTTAGAGGATTTACTGCAGGTCTTTTTTGTTTTAAACTTTACAGTCACAATCAATGGGTGTATGCTCCCACATAGTGGCGAGAGGAGGGTGGTACACCAGTAGAAGAAGGTTTACGGGTCTCGAATCTATAGAGCAGGAAGAGCCAAGAAAATGTCCAGAAAAACAATCAGTGACCTGAAGTTGGAATGGTGCTACAGCTAGGGAAAAGATATGCAGTTTAGAAATTTTTTATTTTAAAAAATGAAAAGCTATAGATATGGGATTAGTGGAGGAAAAATGATAAAGAGGTGGAAAAGTCTGCAGAATCTATAGTGTAGGGCACAGATATATATAAATACAACACATAAGCCATGAAGCTGGTTAGAGGATTTAGTGCAGATCTTTTTTGCTTTAAACTTTACAGTCACTATCAGTGGGTGCATGCTGCCACCTAGTGGCGAGCGGAGGATGGTACACTGGTAGAAGAAGGTTCATCAAGACTCGAATCTACAGAGTGGAGCCAATAAAAATTCCAGAAAAAGAATCAGTGACCTGAAGTTGGAAAGGTGCTACAGCCAGGGAGAAGGTATTAAGTTTAGAACTTTCTTATTTCAAAAATTGCAAAGGTATACATATGGGATTATTGTTAGGAAAAATTAAGAAAGAGGTGGAAAAGTTGACAGAATCTATAGTGTAGGGCAAAGAGAATTATAAATAAAATACGCAAGACATGAGGCTGGTTAGAGGATTTACTGCAGGTCTTTTTTGTTTTAAACTTTACAGTCACAATCAATGGGTGTATGCCTCCACCTAGTGGCGAAAGGAGGGTGGTACACTGGAAGAAGAAGGTTTGTTGAGAATTGAAACTACAGAGCGGGAAGAGCCAAGAAAAAGTCCAGAAAAACAATAAGTGACCTGAAGTAGGGAAGGTACTACAGCCACGGAGAAGGTATGCAGTTTAGACCTTTCTAATTTCAGAAACTGCAAAGGTATACCTATGGGATTATTGGAGGGAAAAAATGAGAAAGAGCTGGAAAAGTCATGGAATATGTAGTGTAGGGCAGAGATAATTATAAGTACAGTACATAAGGGATGATGTTGTTTAGAGGATTTACCGCAGGTCTTTTTTGTTTTAAACGTTACAGTCACAATGAAAGGGTTTATGATGCCATTTAGTGGTGACAGGATGGTGGTACTCTGGAAGAAGAAGGTTGGTGGAGACTTGAATCTACAGGCCAGGAAGAGCCAAGAAAATGTCCAGAAAAACAATCTGTGACCTGAACTTGGAAAGGTGCTACTGCCAGGAAGAATGTATGCAGTTTAGAACTTTCTTATTTCAAGAATTGCAAAGGTATACATATGGGAATATTAGAGGGAAAAATGAGAAAGAGATGGAAAAGTCCACAGAATCTGTAGTGTTGGGCAAGGAGAAGTTTAAATACAGTACATAAGACATGAGGCTGGTTAGAGGATTTACTGTAGGTCTTTTTTAAAACTTTACAGTCACAATCAATGGGTGTATGCTCCCACCTAGTGGTGAGAGGAGGGTGGTACACTGGAAGAAGAAGGTTGTCGAGTCTCTAATCTACAGAGCAGGAAAAGCCAAGAAAAAGTCAAGAAAAACAATCAACCAATGGCCTGAAGTTGGAAAGGGGCTACAGCTATGGAAAAGATATGCAGTTTCTTATATTAAAAATTGCAAAGGTATAGATATGGGATTATTGGAGGGAAAAAATGACAACGAGGTGGAAAAGTCTGTGGAATCTGTAGTGCAGGGCAGAGAGAATAATAAATACAATATGTAAGGCATGATGCTGATTAGAGGATTTACTGCAGGTCTTTTAACTTTGCAGTCACAATTAGTGGGTGCTTGCTGCCTCCTAGTGCTGAGAGAAGGGTGGTGCACTAGAAGAAGAATGTTAATTCAGACTCGAATCTAAAGAGCGGGAAGATCCAATAAAATATCCAGAAAAACAATGAGTGACCTGAAGTTGGAAAGGTGCTACAGCCAGGGAAAAAGTATGCACTTTAGAACTTTCATATTTCAAAAATTCCCAAAGTAAACATCTGGGAATATTTAATGGAAAAAAATGAGAAAGAATTGGAAAAGTCTGCATAATCTGTAGTGTAGGGCAGAGAGAGAATTATAAATATGATATGGAAGGCATGAGCCTGGTTAGAGGATTTACTGCATGTCTTTTTTGTTTTAAACTTTACTGTCACAAACAGTGGGTGTATGCTGCCACCTAGTGGCAAGAGCAGGGTAGTACACTGGAAGAAAATGGTTCGTGGAGACTTGAATCTACAGAGTGGTAAGACCCAAGAAAAAGTCCATAAAAATAATCAGTGACCTGAAGTTGGGCAGGTGTTACAGCCAGGGAGAAGGTATGCAGTTTAGAACTTTATTTCAAACATTACAAAAGTATACATATGGGATGACTGAAGTGAAAAAATGAGAAAGAGGTGGCAAAGTCTACAGAATCTCTAGTGCATGGCAGAGAGAATTATAAATACAATATGAAAGGAATAAGGCTGGTTAAAGGATTTACTGCAGGTGTTTTTTGTTTTAAACTTTGCAGTCACTATCATTGGGTGTATGCTGGTACCTAGTGGTGAGAGGAGGGTGATACACTGGAAGAAGAATGTTCATTGAGACTCGAATCTATAGAGTGGGAACAGACAAGAAAAATTCCAGAAAAACAATCAGTGACCTGAAGTTAGAAAGGTGACAAAGTCAGGGAGAAGGTATGCAGTTTATAACTTTCTTATTTCAAAAATTGCAAAAGTACACATATGGGATTATCGGATGGAAAAATGAGAAAGAGGTGGCAAAGTCTACATAATCTTTAGTGTAGGGCAGAGAAAATTATAAATAAAATACGTAAGGCATGAGGGTGGTTAGAGGATTTACACCAGGTATTTATTGTTTTAAAGTTTACAGTCAGAATCAATGGTTTAGGCTGCCACCTAGTGGTGAGAGTAGGGTAATACAATGGAAGAAGAAGATTCATTGAGACCTGAATCTACAGAGCGGGATGAGCCAAGAAAAAGTCCAAAAAAAATCAGTGACCTAAATTTGGAAAGGTGCTACAGCAAGGGAGGAGGGCTGCAGTTTAGAACTGTCTTATTACAAATATTGCAATGGTATACATATGGCATTATTGGAGAGGAAAAAAATAAAATGAGGTGGAAAAGTCAACAGAATCTCTAGTGTAGGGCAAAGAAAATTAAAAATACAATACGTCAGGCATGGGGCTGGTTAGATGATCTACTGCAGGTCTTTTTTGTTTTAAATTTTACAGTCACAATCAATGGGTGTATGCTGCCACCTAGTGGTGAGAGGAGGGTGGTACACTGGAAGAAGAAGGTTCATTGAGACTCAAACCTACAGAGTGGGAAGAGCCAAGAAAAAGTACAGAAAAACAATCAGACACCCAAGTTGGAAAGGTGCTACAGCCAGGGAGAAGGTATGCAGTTTATAACTTTCTTATTTAAAAAATTGCAAAGGTATACATATGGGATTGTTGGAGGGAAAAAAATGAGAAAGAGGTGGAAAAGTGTACAGAATCTGTAGTGTAGTGGAGAAACGTAAGCCATGATGCTGATTAGAGGGTTTACTGCAGTTCTGTTTTGCTTTAAACTTTACACTCACAATCAATGGATATATGCTGCCACCTAGTGGGGAAAGGAGGGTTACCACTGGAAGAAGAAGATTTGTTGAGACTCAAATCTACAGAGCAGGAACAGCCAATTAAAAGTCCAGAAAAACAATCAGTGACCTGAAGTTGGAAAGGTGCTACAGTCAGGGAGAAGGTATGCAGTTTAGAACTTTTTTATTTCAAAAATTGGCAAAGTATACATATGGGATTATTCGAGGGAAAAAATGAGAAAGAGGTAAAAAAGTCCACAGTATCTGTAGTGTAGGGCATAGAGGATTATAAATACAATAAGTAAGGCATGAGGCTGGTAAGACGATTTACTGCAGGTCTCTTTTGTTTTAAACTTTACAGGCACAATCAATGGTGTATGCTGCCTCCTAGTGGCGAGTGGGGGGTGGTACACTGGACGAAGGTTTGTCGAGACTCAAATCTACAGAGCGGGAAGAGCCAAGAAAAATTCCAAAAAAAAAAAAACAATCTGTGATCTGAAGTTGGAAAAGTGCTACAGCCAGGGAGAGGGTATGCAGTTTAGAACTTTCTTATTTCAAAAATTGCAAATGGATACCTATGGGATCATTGGAGGGAAAAATGAGAAAGAGTTGGAAAACCCCCAGAATCAATAGTGTAGGACAGAGATAATTGTAAATGAAGTAAATAAGGGATGAGGATGGTTATAGGATTTACTGCAGGTCTTTTTTGCTTTAAACTTTACAGTCAAGATCAGTGGGTGTATGATGCCACCTACTGGTGAGAGGAGTGTGGTAAACTGGAAGAAAAAGGTTAATCAAGAATCAAATCTACAGAGCATGAAGAGCCAAGGAAAAGTCCAGAAAAAAATCAGTGACCTGAAGTTGGAAAGGTACTACAGCTATGGAAAAGATATGCAGTTTAGAACTTTCTTATTTTAAAAATTGTGAAGGCATAGATATGGGATTATTGGAGGGAAAAAATGACATAGAGGTAGAAAAGTCTGTGGAATTTGTAGTGTAGGGCAGAGAGAATAATAAATACAATATGTAAGGCATGAGGCTGATTAGAGGATTTACTGCAGGTCTTTTTTGTTTTAAACTTTACAGTCACAATCAGTGGGTGCATGCTGCCAACTAGTGGTGAGAGGAGTGTGGTACACTGGAAGAAGAAGGTTTATCCATACTCAAATCTACAGAGTGGAAAGAGCCAATAAAATGTCCAGAAAAACAATCAATCAGTGACCTGAAGTTGGAAAGGTGCTACAGCCAGGGAGAAAGTATGCAGTTTAGAACTTTCATATTTCAAAAATTGCCAAAGTATACATCTGGGAATATTTGTGGGAAAAAAATGAAAAAGAGGTGGACAAGTCTGCATAATCTGTGGTGTAGAGCAGAGAGTGAATTATAAATACAATATGGAAGGCATGAGCCTGGTTAGAGGATTTACTGCAGGTCATTTTTTTAAACTTTACAGTCACAAACAATGGGTGTATCTGCCACCTAGTGGCAAGAGCCGGGTGGTACACTAGAAGAAGAAGGTTCATGGAGACTTGAATCTACAGAGCGGTAAGAGCCAAGAAAAGGTCCAGAAAAACAATCTGTGACCTGAAGTTGGAGGGGTGCTACAACCAGGAAGAAGGCATGCAATTTAGTACTTTCTTATTTCAAAAATTGCAAAGATATAAATATGGGACTATTGGATGGAAAAAATGAAAAAGTGGTGTAAAAGTTCACAGAATATGTAGTGTAGGACAGAGAGAATTATAAATATAATATGTAATGCATGAGGGTGGTTAGAGGTTTTACTGCAGTTCTTTATAATTTTAAACTTTACAGTCACAAACAATTGGTGTATACTGCCACCTCATGGTTAGAGGATGGTGGTACACTGGAAGAAGAAGGTTCATCGAGACTCGAATCTAAAGAGCGGGAAGAGCAAAGAAAAAGTACAGAAAAACAATACGTGATCTGAAGTTGGAAAGGTGATACAGCCAGGGAGAAGGTATGCATTTTAGAACTTTCTTATTTCAAAAATTGCAAAAGTATACATCTGGGATTATTCAAGGGAAAAAAATGAGAAAGAGATGGAAAAGTCTGCAGAATCTGTAGTCTAGGGCAGAGAGAGAGAGAATTATAAATACAATGCGCAAAGCATGAACCTGGTTAGAGGATTTGCAGCAGGTCTTTTTTGTTTTAAACTTTACAGTCACAATCAATGGGTGTATGCTGCCACCTAGTGGCGAGAGGTGGGTGGTACACTGGAAGGAAAAGGTTCGTTGAGACTCAAATGTACAGAGTGGGAAGAGCAAAGAAAAATTCCAGAAAACACTCAATGACCTGAAGTTGGAAAGGTGCTACAGCCAGGGAAAAGATAAGCAGTATAGAACTTTCTTATTTGAAAAATTGCAAAGGTATACATATGGGATTATTGGAGGGGAAAAAATGAGAGAGAGGTTGAAAAGTCCAGTGAATCTGTAGTGCAGGGCAGAGAGAATTATAAAAACAATACATAAGGCATGGGGCTGGTTAGAGGATTTACTGCAAGTCTTTTTTGTTATAAACTTTACAGTAACAATTAGTGGGTGTACGCTGGAACCTTGTGGCGAGAGGAGGGGGTACAATGGAAGAAGAAGGTTCATCGCGACTCGAATCTACAGACCTGGAAGACCCAAGAAAAAGTACAAAAAAAATCAGTGTCCTGAAGTTGCAAAGGTGCTACAGCAAGGGAGAATATATGCAGTTAGAACTTTCTTATTGAGAAAATTGCAATTCTATACATATGTGATTGTTGGAGGGAAAAAATGAGAAAGAGGTGGAAATATGTACAGAATATGAAGTGTAGGGGAGAAAAAATATAAATTCAATACGTAAGCCTTGAGGCTGATTAGAGGATTTACTGCAGGTCTCTTTTGTTTTAATCTTTACACTCACAATCAATAGGTGTATGCTGCCACCTAGTGGGGAAAGGAGGGTGTTACACTGGAAGAAGAAGGTTTGTCGAGACTCAAATCTACAGAGCAGGAAGAGCCAAGTAAAAGTCCAGAAAAACAATCAATGACGTGAAGTTGGAAAGGTGCTACAGTCATGGAGAAGGTATGCAGTTTAGAACTTTCTTATTTCAAAAATTGGCAAAGTATACATATGGGATTATTCGAGGGAAAAAAATGCGAAAATGGTAAAAAAGTCCACAGTATCTGTAGTGTAGGGCATAGATGATTATAAATACAATACATAAGGCATGAAGTTGGTTAGAGGATTTACTGCAGGTCTCTTTTGTTTTAAACTTTACAGGCACAATCAGTGGTGTATGCTGCCACCTAGTGGCAAGTTTAGGGTGGTACACTGGAAGAAGGTTTGTCAAGACTGAAATCTACAGAGCGGGAAGAGCCAAGAAAAAGTCCAAAAAAAAATCTGTGATCTGAAGTTGGAAAAGTGCTACAGCCAGGGAGAGGGTATGCAGTTTAGAACTTTCTTATTTTAAAAATTGCGACGGCATAGATATGAGATTATTTGAGGGAAAAAATTACATAGAGATAGAAAAGTCCACGGAATCTGTAGTGTAGGGCAGAGAGAATAATAAATACAATATGTAAGGAATGAGGCTGATTAGAGGATTTACTGCAGGTCTTTTTTGTTTTAAACTTTACAGTCACAATCAGTGGGTGCATGTTGCCACCTAGTAGTGATAGGAGTGTCGTACACTGGAAGAAGAAGATACATCCATACTCGAATCTACAGAGTGGAAAGAGCCAATAAAATGTCCAGAAAAACAATCAATCAGTGACCTGAGGTTGGAAAGGTGCTGCAGCCAGTTTAGAACTTTCATATTTCAAAAATCGCCAAAGGATACATTTGGGAATATTCGTGGGAAAAAATGAGAAAGAGGTGGACAAGTCTGCAGAATCTGTAGTGTAGGACAGAGAGAGAATTATTAATACAATATGGAAGGCATGAGCCTGGTTAGAGGATATACTACTGGTCTTTTTTTTAAACTTTACAGTCACAAACAATTGGTGTATGCTGCCACCTAGTGGTGAGAGGATGGTGGTACACTGGAATAATTAGGTTCATCAAGACTCAAACCTAAAGAGCAGGAAGAGCAAAGAAAAAGTACAGAAAAACAATACATGACCTGAAGTTGGAAAGGTGATACAGCCAGGGAGAAGGTATGCAGTTTACAACTTTCTTATTTCAAAAATTGCAAAAGTATACATCTGGGATTATTCGAGGGAAAAAATGAGAAAGAGGTGGAAAAGACTGCAGAATCTGTAGTCTAGGGCAGAGAGAGAGAATTATAAATACAATACGCAAGGCATGAGCCTGGTTAGAGGATTTACTGCAGGTCTTTTTTGTTTTAAACTTTACAGTCACAATCAATGGTTGTATGCTGCCACCTAGTGACAATAGGAGGGTGGTACACTGGTAGGAAATGGTTCGTCGAGACTCAATTGTACAGAGTGGGAAGAGAAAAGAAAAATTCCAGAAAACACTCAGTGACCAGAAGTTGGAAAGGTGCTACAGCCAGGGAAAAGATAAGCAGTATAGAACTTTCTTATTTGAGAAATTTCAAAGGTATACATACAGGATTATTGCAGGGAAAAAATAAGAAAGAGGTGGAAAAGTCCAAAGAATCTGAGGGTAGGGCAAAGAGATTTAAAATACAATATGTAAGGCATGAGGGTGATTAGAAGATTTACTGCAGGTTTTTTTTTTTGTTTTATACTTCACAGTCACAATCATGGGTGTATGATGCCACCTATTGGAGAGAGGAGGGTGGTACACTGGAAGAAAAAATGTTTGTCAAGACTTGAATCTACAGAGCTGGAAGAGCCAAGAAAAAGTCCAGAAAAACAATCAGTGACCTGAAGTTGGAAAGGTGCTTCAGCCAGGGAGAAGGTATGCAGTTTAAAACATTCTTATTTCAGAAATTGCAATGGTATACGTATGGGATTGCTGGATGGAAAAAATGAGAAAGAGGTGGCAAAATCTACAGAATCTGTAGTGCATGGCAGAGAGAATTATAAATACAGTACGTAAGGCATGAGTCTGATTAAGGGATTTACTGCAGGAGTTTTTTTGTTTTAAACTTTACAGTCATCTAGTGATGAGAAGAGGGTGGTACACTGGAAGAAGAATGTTCATCGAGACTGGAATCTACAGAGCGGGGGGAGCCAAGAAAAAATCCAGAAAAACAGTCAGTGACCTAAATTTGGAAAGGTGCTACAGCTAGTGACAAGGTATGCAGGTTATAACTTTCTAATTTCAAAAATTGCAAAGGTATACATATGGGATTATTGGAGGAAAAAAATTAGAAAAAGAAGGCAAGATCTACAGAAGCTGCAGTGAAGGGCAGAGAGAATTACAAATACAATACATAAGGCATGAGGCTGCTTAGAGGATGTACAGCAGGTCTCTTTTCTTTTAAACTTTATAGTCACAATCAATGGGTGTATGCATCCACCTAGTGGTGAGAGGAGGGTGGTACACTGGAAGAAGAATGTTGTCGAGTCTCGAATCTACAGAGTGGGAAGAGTTAAGAAAAAGTCCAGAAAAACAATCACTGACATGAAATTGGAAAGGTGCTACAGCCAGGTAGAAGGTATGCAGTTTAGAACGTTCCTATTTCAAAAATTGAAAAGATATACATATAGGATTGTTATAGGGACAAATGAGAAAGAGGTGGCAAAGTCTATAGAATCTGTATTGTAGCTCAGAGAGAATTATAAATACAATACGTAAGGCATGAGGCTGGTTAGACGATTTACTGCAGGTCTTTTTTGTTTTAAACTTTACAGTTATAATCAATGGGTGTATTCTGCCACCTAGTAGTGAGAGCAAGGTGGTTCACTGGAAGAAGAAGGTTCATCAAGACTAGAATCTACAGAGTGGGAAGAGCCAAGAATAAGTCTAGAAAAAAAATCAGTGACATGAAGTTGGAAAGGTGCTACAGCCAGGGAGAAAGTCTGCAGCTTAGAACTTTCTTATTTCAAAAATTGCAAATGTATATATATATATATATATATATATATATATATATATATATATATATATATGGGATAACTGGGAGGAAAAAAAGAGAAAGAGGTGGTAAAGTCCACAGAATCTGTAGTATAGGCCCAAGAGAATTATAAATATAAAATGTAAGGCATGAGGCTGGTTAGAGGATTTACTGCAGGTTTTTTTTGGTGTCACAATCAATGGGTGTATGCTGCCACTTAGTGGTGAGAGGAGGGTGGTACACTGGAATAAGAAGGTTCGTTGAGACTCAAATCTACAGAGTGAGAAGGGCCAAGAAAAAGTCCAGAAAAACAATCTGTGACCTCAAGTTGGAAAGGTGCTACAGCCAGGGAGAAGGCATGCAGTTTAGAACTTTCTTATTTCAAAAATTGGAAAGGTATACAATTGGGATTATTGGAGGGAAAAATGAGAAAAAGGTAGAAAAGTCCAAAGAATCTGTAGTGTAGGGCAGAGAGAATTATAAATACAATGCAGAAGGCTTGATGCTGGTTAGTGCAGGGTTTTTTTGTTTTAAACTTTACAGTCATGAACAGTTGGTGTATGCTGCCACCTAGTGATGAGAGGAGGGTGGTACACTGGAAGAAGACGGTTCGTCGAGACTTAGATCTACTGAGTGGGAAGAGCCAAGAAAATGTCAAGAAAAACAATCAGTGACCTGAAGTTAGAAAGGTGCTACAGCTGGGGAAAAGATATGCAGTTTAGAACCTTTTTATTTTAAAAATTGCAAAGTTATAGATATGGGATTATTGGAGGGAAAAAATGAGACGGAGGTGGAAAAGTCCACAGAATCTGTAGTGTAGGGCAGAGAGACATATAAATACAATATGTAAGGCATAAGGCGATAGAGGATTTACTGCAGGTCTTTTTTGTTTTAAACTTTACAGTCACAACCAATGGGTGTATGATTCCACCTAGTGGCAAGATGAGGGTGGTACACTGGAAGAAGAAGGTCTGTCGAGACTCAAATCTACAAACTGGAAAGAGCCAAGGAAAAAGTCCAGAAAAACAATCAGTGACCTGAAGTTGGAAAGATGCTATAGGTAGGCAAAATATATGCAGTTTAGAACTTTCTTATTTTAAAAAATGAATAGCTACAGATATGGGATTATTTGAGGGAAAATGATAAAGTGTCAGAAAAGTCTACAGAATTTGTAGTGTAGGGGAGAATTATAAATACAATAAATAAGGCATGATGCGGGTTAGAGGATTTACTGTAGGTCTTGTTTTAGACTTGGCAGTCACAATCAATGGGTATATGCTGACACCAAGTGGTGAGAGGAGGGTGGTACACTGTAAGAAGAACGTACGTCTAAACTTGTATCTACAGAGCGGGAAGAGCCAAGAGAAAGTCCAGAAAAACAATCAGTGACCTGAAGTTGGAATGGTGCTACAGCTAGGGAAAAGATATGCAGTTTAGAACTTTCTTATTTTAAAAAATGAAAAGCTATAGATATGGGATTAGTGGAGGAAAAAATGATAAAGAGGTGGAAAAGTCTGCAGAATCTGTAGTGTAGGGGACAGAGAATTATAAATACAATACATAAGGCATGACCCTGGTTAGAGTTTTTTGTGCAGGTCTTTTTTTGTTTTAACCTTTACAGTCACAATCATTGAGTTCATGCTGCCACCTAGTGGTGAGAGGAGAGTGGTACACTGGAAGAAGAAGGTTCATCAAGACTCAAATCCACAGAGCTGGGAGAGCCAATAAAAAGTCCAGAAAAACAATCAGTGATCTGAAGTTGGAAATGTGCTACAGCCAGGGAGAAGGTATGCACTTTAGAACTTTCTAATTTTAAAAATTGCCAAAGAATACATATGGGATTATTGGAGGGAAAAATGAGTAAAAATTGGAAAAGCCACAGAATCTGTAGTGTAGAGCAAAGAGAATTATAATTACAGTAAGTAAGGCATCAGGCTGGTTAGAGGATTTACTGCAGGTCTTTTTTGTTTTTAACTTTACAGTCACAATTAATGGATGTATGCTTCCACCTAATGACGAGAGGAGGGTGGTACACTGGAAGAAGGCTGTTGAGTCTTGACTCTACAGAGTGGGAACAGCAAAGAAAAAGTCCTGAAAAACAATCATTGACCTGAAGTAGGAAAGGTGACACAACCAGGGAGAAGGTATGCAGTTTAGATCTTTCTTATTTCAAAAATTGCAAAGGTATACATATGGGATTATTGGAGGGAAAAAATGAGAAAGAGGTGGAAAGGTTCACAGAATCTGTAGTGTAGGGCAGAGAGAATTATAAATACAATATGTAAGGCATGTGGCTGGTTAGAGGATTTACTACAGGTCTTTTTTGTTTTCAACTTTACACTCACAATCAGTGGGTGAATGCTGCCACGTAGTGTCAATAGGAGGGTGGTACACTGGAAGAAGGAGATTTGTCTAGACTCAAATCTACAGAGATGGAATAGCAAGAAAAAGTCCAGAAAAACAAATAGTGACGTGAAGTTGGAAAGGTGCTACAGCCATGGAGAAGGTATGCCATTTAAAACTTTCTTATTTCAAAAATTGCAAAGGTATATACATATATATATATATATATATATATATATATATATATATATGAGATTATTGGAGGGAAAAATGAGAAAGAGGTGGGAAAAGTCCACAGAATCTGTAGTGCAGGGCAGAGAGAATTATAAATACAATACGAAAGGCATGAGGCTGGTTAGAGGATTTACTGCTGGTCTTTTCTGTCTTAAACTTTACTGTCAC
Organism: Protopterus annectens; assembly: GCF_019279795.1. Classification (NCBI taxonomy): domain Eukaryota; kingdom Metazoa; phylum Chordata; order Ceratodontiformes; family Protopteridae; genus Protopterus; species Protopterus annectens. The sequence goes on from NC_056747.1 coordinate 989,512,320, forward strand.
AATCAATGGGTGTATTCTGCCACCTAGTGGTGATAGGAGGGTGGCACAGTGGAAAAAAGATTCATGGAGACTTGAATCCACAGAGTGGGAAGAGCCAATAAAAAGTCCAGAAAAACAATCAGTGACCCGACGTTGGAAAGGTGCTACAGCCAGGAAAAAAGTATGCAGTTTAAAACTTTCATATTTCAAAAATTGCAAAGCTATACATATGGGATTATTGGAGGAAAAAATGAGGAAAAGTTTGCAGAAGCTGTAGTGTAGGGAGAGAGCATTATAAATACAATACGTAAGGCATGAGGCATTAGAGGATTTACTACAGGTCTTTTTTGTTTTAAACTTTACAGTCACATTTAATGGGTGTATGCTGCCACGTAGTGGCGAGAGGAGTGTGGAACACTGGAAGAAGAAGGTTCGTTGAGACTTGAATTTACAGAGCAGAAAGAGCAAAGAAAAAGTCCGGAAAAACAATCAGTGACCTGAAGTTGGAAAGGTGCTACAGCTAAATAGACAAGACGTGCAGTTTAGCACTTTCTTTTTCCAAAAATTGCTAAGGTATACATATGGGACTATTGGATGGAAAGAATGAAAAAGAAGTGGAAACATCCACAGAATATGTAGTGTAGGGCAGAGAGAGTTATAAGTACAATATGTAAAGCATGAGGCATTAGAGGATTTACTACAGGTTTTTTTGTTTTAAACTTTACAGTCACAATTAATGAGTGCATGGTGCACCTAGTGGAGCGAGGAGGGTGGTACACTGGAAGAAGAAGGTTCATCGAGACTCATGTACAGAGCAGGAAGAGCCAAATAAAAGTACAGAAAAACAATCAGGGACCTGAACTTGGAAAGGTGCCACAGCCAGGGAGAAGATATGCAGTTTAGAACTTTATTTCAAAAATTGCAAAGGTATACATATGGGATTATTGGAAGGAATAAATGAGTAAGAAATGGAAAAGCCACATAATCTGTAGTGTAGGGCAAAGGGAATTATAAATACAATATGTAGGGCATGAGGCTGGTTAAAGGATTTAATGCAGGACTTTTTTGTTTTAAACTTTACAGTCACAACCAAGGGGTGTATGCTCCCACCTAGTGGTGAGAGGAGGGTGGTACAATGGAAGTAGAAGGTTGTCGATTCTTGAATCTCCAGAGCGGGAAGAGCCAAGAAAATGTCCAGAAAAACAATCAGTGACCTGAAGTTGGAAAGGTGCTTCAGCAAGGGAAAAGATCTGTAGTTTAGAATGTTTTTATTTTAAAAATTGCAAAGCAATAGATATGGGATTATTGGAGGGAAAAAATGAGAAAGATGTGGAAAAGTCCACAGAATCTATAGTGTAGGGCAGAAAGACTTAAAAATACAATATGCAAGGCATGAGGCATTAAAGGATTTACTGCAGGTCTTTTTGTTTTAAACTTTGCAGTCACAATCTATGGGTGTATGCTGCCCCTTAGTGGCGAGAGGAGGGTAGGACACTGGAAGAAGAATGTTCGCTTAGACTCAAAGACTGGGAAGAGCCAAGAAAAATCCCAGAAAAACAATCAGTGAGCTGAATTTGGAAAGGTGCTAAAGCTAGGGAGAAGTTATGTAGTTTAAAACTTTCTTATTTCAAAAATTGCAAAGGTATACATATGTGATTATTGGAGGGAAAAATGAGAAAGAGGTGGAAAAGTCCATAGAATCTGTTGTGTAGGGCAGAGAGAATTATAAATGAAATACTTAAGGCATAAGGCTGATTAGAGGATTTACTGCAGGTCTTTTCTGTTTTAAACTTTACACTCACAATCAATGGGTGTATAATGCCACCTAGTGTTGAGAGGAGGGTGGTACACTGGAAGAATAAGGTTCATCTAGACTCGAATCTACAGAGATGGAAGATCCAAGAAAAAGTCCAAAAAAAAAAAAAAAACAATCATTGACCTGAAGTTGGAAAGGTGCTACAGCCAGGGAGAAGGTATACAGTTTAGAACTTTCTTATTTCAAAAATTGCCAAAGTATACATCTGGGTTTATTCGAGGGAAAAATGAGAAAGAGGTGGAAAAGTCCACAGAATATGTAGTATAGGACAGAGAGAGAGAATTATAAATATAATGCGCAAGGCATGAGCCTGGTTAGAGGATTTACAGCAGGTCTTTTTTGTTTTAAACTTTACATTCACAATCAATGGGTGTATGCTGCCACGTAGTGGCAAGAGGAGTGTGGAAAACTGGAAGAAGAAGGTTCATTGAGACTTGCATTTACAGAGCAGAAAGAGCAAAGAAAAAGTCCAGAAAAACAATCAGTGACCTGAAGTTGGAAAGGAAAAAGGAAAAAGAGAGAAGGCATGCAGTTTAGCACTTTCTTTTTCCAAAAAATTGCAAAGTTATACATATGGGACTATTGTAAGGAAAAAATGAAAAAGAGGTGGAAATGTCCACAGAATATGTAATGTAGGGCAGAGATAATTATAAATGCAATACGTAAAGCATTAGAATTATAAATACAATATGTGAGGCATGAGATTGGTCAGAGGGCTTACTGCAGCTCTTTTTTTTTTTAAACTTTACAGTCACACTCAATGGGTGTATGCTGCCACCTAGAGGTGAGAAGAGGGTGGTACACTGGAAGAAGAAGATTCATCAAGACTCAACTCTACAATGTGGGAAGAGCCAAGAAAAAGTCAAGAGCAACAATCAGTGACCTGAAGTTGGAAAGGTGCTACATCTAAGGAAAAGATATGCAGTTTAGAACTTTCTTATTTTAAAAAAATTGCAAAGCTATAGATATAGGATTATTGGAGGGAAAAATGAGAAACAGGTGGAATAGTCCACAGAATTTGTAGTGTAGGGCAGCGATAATTATAAATGCAATACGTAAAGCATTAGACTGGTTAGAGAATTTAATGCAGGTCTTTTTTGATTTGAACTGTGCAGTCAAAATCATTGAGCACATGCTACCACCAAGTAGTGAGAGGAGTGTGGTACACTGGATGAAGAAGGTTTGTCAAGACTCGAATTTACAGAGCTGGAAGAGCCAAGAAAAATTTCAGAAAAACAATCAGTGACCTGAAGTTGGAAAGGTGCTTCAGCAAGGGAGAAGGTATGCAGTTTAGAACTTTCTTATTTCAAAATTTGCAAAGGTATACATATGGGATTGTTATAGGGAAAAAATGAGATAGAGGTGGAAGAGTGTACAGAATCTGAAGTGTAGGTGGGAGAGAATTATAAATACAATATGTAAGGCATGAGGCGGTATAGAGGATTTACTGCAGGTCTTTTTTGTTTTAAACTTTACAGTTACAATCAGTGGGTGTATTCCACCACCTAGTGGTGAAAGAAGTGTGGTACACTGGAAGAAGAAGGTTAATTGAGAGTTGAATCGACAGAGCAGGAAGAGCCAAGAAAAAGTCCAAAAACAATCAGTGACCTGAAGTTGGAAAGGTGGTACATCCAGAGAGAAGGTATGCAGTTTAGAACTTTCTTTTTTAAAATTTGCAATGGTATACATATGGAATTATTGGAGGGAAAAATGAGAAAGAGGTGCAAAAGTCCATAGAATGTGTAGTGTAGGGCAGAGAGACTTATAAATACAATATGTAAAGCATGAGGCATTAGAGGATTTAGTGCAGGTTTTTTTTTTTGTTTTAAACTTTACAGTCACAAGGAATGGGTATCTGCAGCCATCTAGTGGTGAGTGGAGGGTGGTACACTGGAAGAAGAAGGTTCATCAAGACTTGAATTTACAGAGCTGGAAGAGCCAATAAAAAGTCCAGAAAAACAATCAGTGACCTGAAGTTGGAAAGGTGCTACAGTTAGGGAGAAGGTATGCAGTTTAGAACTTTTTTATTTAAAAAATTGCAAAGTTATACATATGGGATTGTTGGAGGGAAAAAATGAGAGGGAGGTGGAAAAGTCTGCAGAATCTGTAGTGTAGGGTGCAGAGAATTATAAATACAATATGTTCGGCATGAGGCTGATTAGATGATTTAGTGCAGGTCTTTTTTATTTTAAACTTTACAGACAAAATCAGTGGGTGCATGCTGCCACCTAGTTGCGAGAGGAGGTTGGTACACTGGAAGAAGAAGGTTGTTGAGTCTTGAATCTACAATGCGGGAAGAGACAAGAAAAAGTACAGAAAAGCAATCACTGACCTGAAGTTGAAAAGGTGCTACAGCCAGGGAGAAGGTATTCAGTTTAGAACTTTCTTATTTCAAAAATTGCAAAGGTATATATATATGGCATTATCTGAGGGGAAAAAATGAGAAAGTGGTGGAAAAGTCGACAAATCTGTAGTGTAGGGCAGAGAGAATTATAAATACAATACGCAAGGTTAGAGGATTTACTGCAGGTATTTTTGTTTAAAAATTTACAGTCACAATCAATGGGTGTATGTCTACACTTAGTGGCAAAAGGAGGGTGGTAAATTAGAAGAAGAAGGTTCAGTGAGACTCGAATCTACAGAGTTGAAAAAGCCAAGAAAAAGTCCAGAAAAACAATCAGTGACCTGAAGTTGGAAAGGTGCTACAGCCAGGCAGAAGGTATGCAGTTTAGAACTTTCTTGTTTAAAAATTGCAAAGGTGTACATATGGCATTATTGGATGGAAAAAATAAGAAAGAGGTGAAAAAGTCCACAGAATATGTATTGTAGGGCAGAGAAAATTGTAAATATAATACTTAAGGCATAAGGCTCATTATAGTATTTACTGGAGGTCTTTTTTGTTTTAAACTTTACAGTCAAATTGAATGGGTGTATGCTGTCACCAAGTGTCGAGAGGCGGGTTGTACACTTGAAGAATGTTTGTTAAAATTCAAATCTACAGAGCGGGAAGAGCCAAGAAAAAGACCAGAAAAACAATAAGGGAGCTGAAGTTGGAAAGGTGCTACAGCTTGGGAGAATTTATGCAGTTTAAAACATTCTTATTTCAAAAATTGCAAAGGTATACATATGGGATTATTTAAGGGAAAAAATGAGTAAGAGCTGGAAAGGTCCACAGAATCTGTAGTGTAGGTAACAGAGAATTATAAATGCAATAAGTAAGGCATGAGAATGGTTAGAAAATGTACTGCAGGTCTTTTTGTTTTAAACTTTATAGTCACAATCAGTGTGTGTTTGCTGCCAGCTAGTGGTGAGAGGAGGACGGTACACTGGAAAAAGAAGGTTCATTGAGTCTCGAATCTACAGCACGAGAAGAGCCAAGAAAAAGTCCAGAAAAACAATCAGTGACCTGAAGTTGTAATTGTGCTAGAGCCAGGGAGAAGATATGCAGTTTGGAACTTTCTTATTTCAAAAACTGCAAAGGTATACATATAGGATTATTGCAGGGAAAAATGAGAAAGAGGTGGAAAAGTCCACAGAATCTGTAGCGTAGGGCAGAGAGACTTATAAATACAATATGTAAAGCACGAGGCATTAGAGGATTTACTGCAGGGTTTTTTTTGTTTTAAACTTTACAGTCACAAGGAATGGGTATCTGCAGCCATCTAGTGCTGAGAGAAGGGTGGTACACTAGAAGAAGAAGGTTCATCAAGACTTGAATTTACAGAGCTGGAAGAGCCAATAAAAAGTCCAGAAAAACAATCAGTGACTTGAAGTTGGAAAGGTGCTACAGTCAGGGAGAAGGTATGCAGTTTAGAGCTTTTTTATTTAAAAAATTGCAAAGGTATACATATGGGATTGTTGGAAGGAAAAAATGAGAAAGAGGTGGAAAAGTCTGCAGAATCTGTAGTATAGGGTGCAGAGAATTATAAATACAATATGTTCGGCATGAAGCTGATTAGATGATTTAGTGCAGGTCTTTTTTATTTTAAACTTTACAGACAAAATCAGTGGGTGCATGCTGCCACCTAGTTGCGAGAGGAGGTTGGTACACTGGAAGAAGAAGGTTGTTGAGTCTTGAATCTACAATGCGGGAAGAGACAAGAAAAAGTACAGAAAAACAATCACTGACCTGAAGTTGAAAAGGTGCTACAGCCAGGGAGAAGGTATTCAGTTTAGAACTTTCTTATTTCAAAAATTGCAAAGGTATACATATTATTGGAGGGTACAACAGAGAAAGAGGTGAAAATGTCCACATAATCTGTAGTGTATGGTGGAGAGAGTTATAAATACAGTACGTAAGGCATGAGGCTGGTTAGAGGATTTACTGCAGGTCTTTTCTGTATTAATCTTTACAGTCACAATCAATTGGTGTATGCTGCCACCTAGTGGCGACAGGAGAGTTGCACACTGGAAGAAGAAGGTTCGTTGAGACTCAAATCTACAGAGCGAGAAGAGCCAAGAAAAAGTCCAGAAACATAATTGGTGAGCTGAAGTTGTAAAGGTGGTACAGCCAGGGAGAAGTTATGCAGTTTAAAATGTTCTTATTTCAAAAATTGCAAAGGTATATATATGGGATTATTTAAGGGAAAAAATGAGTAAGAGGTGGAAAAGTCTACAGAATCTGTATTGTAGGGCAGAGAGAATTATAAACACAATATGCAAGGCATGAGGCTAGTTAGACGATTTACTGCAGGGTTTTTTTGTTTTAAACTTTACATTCAAAATCAATGGGTGTATGCTGCCACCTAGTGGTGAGAAGAGCATTGTACACTCAAAGAAGAAGGTTTGTCGAGACTCAAATCTACAGAGCAGAAGAGCCAAGAAAAGTCCGGAAAAACAATCATTGACCTGAAGTTGCAAAGGTGCTACAGCCAGGGAGAAGGTATGCAGTTTGGAACTTTCTTATTTCAAAAATTGCCAAAGTATTCATATGGGATTATTCAAAGAAAAAAGGAGAAAGTGGTGGAAACGTTTATAGAATCTGGAGTGTAGGGCAAAGAGAATTATAAATACAATACGTAAGACTTGAGACGGGTTAGAGGATTTACTGCGGGTCTTTTTTGTTTTAACCTTTACAGTCACAATGAATGGGTGTATGCTGCCACCTAGTGGAGTGAGGAGGGTGGTACACTAGATGAATAATGTTCATCGACACTCGAATCTACTAAGTGGGAAGAGCAAAGAAAAAGTCTAGAAGACAATCAGTGACCTGAAGTTGGATAGGTGCTACAGCTATGGAAGAGATATGCTCTTTACAACTTTCTTATTTTAAAAATTGCAAACTATAGATATGAGATTATTGGAGAGAAAAAAATGAGAAAGAGGTGGAAAATTCTGCAGAATCTGTAGTGTACGCCAAAGAGAATTATAAATACAATATGTAAGGCATGAGGCTGGTTAGAGTCTTTTTTTGTTTTAAACTTAATGGGTGTATGCTGCCACCTACTGGTGAGAGTAGGGTGAAGAAGAAGGTTCATCGAGACTCAAATCTACGGAGCAGGAAGAGCCAAGAAAAAGTACAGAAAAACAATCAGGGATCTGAAGTTGGAAAGGTGCTGCAGCCAGGGAGAAGATATGCATTGTAGAACTTTCTTATTTCAAAGTGTAGAACTTTCTTATTTCAAAAATTGCAAAAGTATACTTATGGGATTATTGGAGGGAAAAATGAGAAAGAGGTGGAAAAGTCTAAAGAATCTGTAGTGTAGGGTAGAGAGAATTATAAATAGAATACATAAGGCATGAAACTGGGTAGATGATTTATAGCAGGTCTTTTTTGTTTTAAATTTACAGTCACAATCAGGTGTGCATGCTGCCACCTCATGGTGAGAGGAGGGTGGTACACTGGAACAAAAAGGTTCATCGAGACTTGAATATACCGAGAGGGAAGAGCCAATAAAAAGTCCAAAAAAAAATCAGTGACCTGAAGTTGCAAAGGTGCTACAGCCAGGGAGAAGGTATTCAGTTTAGAACTTTCTTATTTCAAAAATTGCAAAGGTATATATATGGCATTATCTGTGGGGAAAAAATGAGAAAGTGGTGGAAAAGTCGACAAATCTGTAGTGTAGGGCAGAGAGAATTATAAATACAATACGCAAGGTTAGAGGATTTACTGCAGGTATTTTTTGTTTTAAAATTTACAGTCACAATCAATGGGTGTATGTCTACACTTAGTGGCAAAAGGAGGGTGGTAAATTAGAAGAAGAAGGTTCAGTGAGACTCAAATCTACAGAGTTGGAAGAGCCAAGTAAAAGTCCAGAAAAACAATCAGTGACCTGAAGTTGGAAAGGTGCTACAGCCAGGCAGAAGGTATGCAGTTTAGAACTTTCTTGTTTAAAAATTGTAAAGGTGTACATATGGCATTATTGGATGGAAAAAATAAGAAAGATGTGAAAAAGTCCACAGAATATGTATTGTGGGGCAGAGAGAATTATAATACTTAAGGCATAAGGCTCGTTATAGTATTTACTGGAGGTCTTTTTTGTTTTAAACTTTACAGTCAAATTGAATGGGTGTATGCTGCCACCAAGTGTCGAGAGGTGGGTTGTACACTTGAAGAACGTTTGTTAAAACTCAAATATACAGAGTGGGAAGAGCCAAGAAAAAGACCAGAAAAACAATAAGTGAGCTGAAGTTGGAAAGGTGCTACAGCTTGGGAGAATTTATGCAGTTTAAAACATTCTTATTTCAAAAATTGCAAAGGTATACATATGGGATTATTTAAGGGAAAAAATGAGTAAGACACAGAATCTGTAGTGTAGGTAACAGAGAATTATAAATGCAATAAGTAAGGCATGAGAATGGTTAGAGAATGTACTGCAGGTCTTTTTGTTTTAAACTTTATAGTCACAATCAGTGTGTGTTTGCTGCCAGCTAGTGGTGAGAGGAGGACGGTACACTGGAAAAAGAAGGTTCATTGAGTCTCGAATCTACAGCACGAGAAGAGCCAAGAAAAAGTCCAGAAAAACAATCAGTGACCTGAAGTTGTAATTGTGCTAGAGCCAGGGAGAAGATATGCAGTTTGGAACTTTCTCATTTCAAAAACTGCAAAGGTATACACATAGGATTATTGCAGGGAAAAATGAGAAAGAGGTGGAAAAGTCCACATAATCTGTAGCATAGGGCAGAGAGAATTATAAATACAATATGCAAGGCATGAGGCTGGTTAGAGGATTTACTGCAGGTCTTTTTTGTATTAAACTTTACAGTCACAATCAATGGGTGTATGCCTCCACCCAGTGGCGAAAGGAGGGGGGTACACTGGAAGAAAAAGGTTCGCTGAGACTCGAATCTACAGAGCGGGAAGAGCCAAGAAAAAGTCCAGAAAAACAAACAGTGACCTGAAGTTGGAAAGGTGCTACAGCTAGGAGAAGGTATTCACTTTAGAACTTCCTTATTTAAAAATTGCAAAAATATACATATGGGATTACTGGAGGGAAAAAATGAGAAAGAGGTGGAAATGTCCACAGAATATGTAGTGCAGGGCAGAGAGAATTATAAATATAATACTTAAGGCATAAGGCTGGTTATAGTATTTACTTTAGGTTTTTTGTTTTAAACTTTACAGTCACAAAGAATGGGTGAATGCTGCCATCTAGTGGTGAGATGGGGTGGTGTACCGTAAGAAGAAGGTTCGTCGAGACTTGAATCTACAGAGTGGGAAGAGCCAAGAAAAAGTCTAGAAAAACAATAAGTGAGCTGAAGTTGGAAAGGTGCTACAGCTAGGGAGAAGGTATTCACTTTAGAACTTTCTTATTCAAAAATTGCAAAGGTGTACATATGGGATTATTGGGGGGTGAAAAAGAGGTGGAAAAGTAAACCAAACCTGTATTGTAGGGCACAGAGAATTATAAATACAATAGGTTAGGCAAGAGACTGCTTAGAAAATTTACTGCTGGATTTTTTTTAAACTTTATAGTCACAATCAATGGGTGTATGCTGCCACCTTGTGGTGAGAAGAGGATGGTACACTGGAAGAAGAAGGTTCATTAAGTCTCGAATCTACAGCGTGAGACGAGCCAAGAAAAAGTCCAGAAAACCAATCAGTGACCTGAAGTTGGAATTGTGCTAGATCCAAGGAGAAGATATGCAGTTTAGAACTTTCTTATTTCAAAAATTGCAAAGGTATACATATAGGATTATTGGAGGGAAAAAAATGAGAAAGAGGTGGAAAATTCCACAGAATCTGTAGTGTAGCGCAGTGAGAATTATAAATACAATACGTAAGGCATGAGGCTAGCAATAGGATTTAGTGCAGGTCTTTTTTTTTAAACTTTACAGTCACAAAGAATGGGTGTATGATGTCATCTAGTGACAACAAGAGGGTGGTTCACTGGAAGAAGGTTCGTCGAGACTTGAATCTACAGAGCAGAAGAGCCAAGAAAAAGTCCAGAAAAACAATTAGTGATCTAAAGTTGGAAAGGTGACACAGCCAGAAAGAAGGTATGCAGTTTCAAACTTTCTTATTTCAATATTTGCAAAGGTATACATATTAGATTATTGGAGGGAAAAATTAGAAAGAGGTGGCTAAGTCCACAGAATCTGTAGTATAGCGCCAAAAGAATTATAAATACAATATATAAGGCATGAGGCTGGTTAAAGGATTTATTCCAGGTCTTTTTTGTTTCAAACTTACAGTCCCAATCACTGGGTATATGCTGCCACCTAGTGGAGAGAGGAGGGTGGTACACTGGAAGAAGAAGTTTTGTCAAGTCTTGAATCTACAGAGCGGGAAGAGGCAAGAAAAAGTCCAGAAATACAATCAGTAATCTGAAGTTGGAAAGGTGCTACAGCCAGGGAGAAGGTATGCAGTTTAGAACTTTCTTATTTCAAAAATTGCAAAGGTATGCATATGGGAGTATTAGGGGGAAAATGAGAAAGAGGTAGAAAAGTCCACAGAATCTGTATTTTAGGGCATAGAGAATTATAAATACAATACACAAGTCATGAGACTGGTTAGAGAGTACTGCATGTCTTTTTTGTTTTAAACTTTATAGTAACAATCAATGGGTGCATGCTGCCACATAGTGGAGAGAGGAGGGTGGTACATTGGAAAAAGAAATTTCGTCGAGACTCGAATTTACAGAGTGGGAAGAGCCAATAAAAAGTCCTTAAAAACAATCAATGAAATGAAGTTGGAAAGGTGCTACAGCCAGGGCGAAGGTATACAGTTTAAAATGTTCTTATTTAAAAAATTGCCACAGTATACATATGGTATTATTTAAGGGAAAAAATGAGTAAGAAGTGGAAAAGTCCACAGAATCAGTAGTGTTAGGCAGAGAGAATTATAAAAAGAATAGGCAAGGCATGAGGATAGTTAGAGGATTTACTGCTGGTCTTTTTTGTTTTTAACTTTACAGTCTCAATCAAAGGGTTATGCTGCCACCTAGTGGCGAGAGGAGAGTGGTACACTGGAAGACGTTTCATGGAGACTCGAATCCACAGAGTGGAAAGAGTCAATAAAAAGTCCAAAAAAACAATCACTGACCTGAAGTTGGAAAGGTGCTACATCCAGGGAGAAGGTATGCAGTTTAGAAGTTTCTTATTCAAAAATTGCAAAGGTGTACATATGGGATTATTTGAGGGAAAAATGAGAAAGAGGTGGAAAAGTCCACAGAATCTGTAGTGTAGGGCAGAGAGAGAATGATAAATATAATACATAAGGCATGAGTCTGGTTAGAGGATTTACTCAGGTCTTTTTTGTTTTAAACTTTACAGTCACAATCAATGGGTTTATGCTGCCACCTCGTGGCGAGAGGAGGGTGGTACACTGGAAGAAGAAGGTTTGATGAGCCTTGAATCAACAGAGCACAAAGAGCCAAGAAAAAGTCCAGAAAAATAATCAGTAACCTGAAGTTGGAAAGGTGCTATAGGTAGGGAGAAGGCATGCATTTTTGCACTTTCTTACTTCAAAAATTGCAAAGGTATACATATGGGACTATTGGAAGGAAAAAAAATAAAAAGAGGTGGAAAGGTCCACAGAATACGTAGTGTAGGGCAGAGGGACTTATAAATACAATACGTAAGGCATAAGGCATTGGAGGATTTACTAAAGGTCTTTTTTGTTGTAAACTTTACAGTCACAATTAATGGGTGTAATCTGCCACCAAGTGGCAAGAATAGGGTTGTACACTTAAAGAAGAAGGTTTGTTGAATCTACAGAGCAGGAAGAGCCAAGAAAAAGTCCAGAAAAATAATCAGTGAGCTGAAGTTGGAAAGGTGCAACAGCTAGGGTGAAGTTATGGAGTTTAAAAAATTCTTATTTCAAAAATTGCAAAGGTATACATATGGGATTATTGGAGGGAAAAAATGAGAAAGAGGTGGAAAAGTCCACAGAATCTGTAGTGTAGGGAATAGAGAATTATAAATACATTATGTAAGGCATATGGCTGGTTAGAAAATTTAGTGCAGGTCTTTTTTGTTTTAAGCTTTACAGTTACAATCAATGGATGTATGCTGCCACCTAGTGGCAAGAGGAGGTTGGTACACTGGAATAAGAAGGTTCATCGAGACTTGACTCTACAGAGAAGGAAGAGCCAAGAAAAAGTCCAGAAAAACAATCAGTGACCTGAAGTTGGAAAGGTGCTACAGCCAGGGAGAAGGTATTCCATGTAGAATTTTCTTATTTCAAAAATTGCAAAGGTATACATATGGGATTATTGGAGGGAAAAATGTGAAAGAGTACAATACGCAAGGCATGAGGCTGATTAATGGATTTACTGCAGGTCTTTTTTGTTTTAAACTTACAGTCACAATCAATGGGTGTATGCCACCCCCTAGTGGAGAGAGGAGGGTGGTACACTGGAAGAAGAAGGTTTGTTGAGACTCGAATCTACGGAGATGGAAGAGCCAAGAAAAAGTTAAGAAAAACCATCAGTGAACTGAAGTTGGAAAGGTTCTCCAGCCAGGAAGAAGGTATGAAGTTTAGAACTTTTTATTTCAGAAACTGCAAAGGATACATATGGGATTATTGGAGGGAAAATTTGAGAAACAGGTAGAAAAGCCACAGAATATGTAGTGTAGGGCAGAGAGACTTATAAATATAATACGTAAGGCATGAGACTGGTCATAGGATTTACTGCAGGTCTTTTTTGTTTTAAACTTTACAGTCACAATGAATGGGTGTATGGTGCCATCTAGTGATGAGAGGATGGTGGTACACTTGAAGAAGAAGTTTCATCGAGTCTTGAATCTACAGATCGGGAAGAGGCAAGAAAAAGTCCAGAAAAACAAGTTGTTACCTGAAGTTGGAAAGGTGCTACAGCCAGGAAGAAGGCATGCAGGTTAGAATTTTCTTATTTCAAAAATTGCAATGGTATACATATGGGACTTTTGGATGGAAAAAAAATAGGTAGAAAAGTCCTCAGAATACGTAGTGTAGGGCAGAGAGAATTATAAATACAATACGTAAGGCATGAGGCTGGTTAGAGAATTTACAGCATGTCTTTTTTGTTTTAAACTTTACAGACACAATCAGTGGGTACATGCTGCCACCTAGTGTTGAGATTAGGGTGGTACACTGAAAGAAGAAGGTTTCTCAAAACTCAAATGTACAGAGCTGGAAGAGCCAAGAAAAAGTCAAGAAAAACAATCAGTGACCTGAAGTTGGAAAGGTGCTTCAGCCAGGGAGATGGTCTGCAGTTTAGAACTTTCTTATTTTAAAAATTGCAAAGGTATACATATGGGACTGTTGGAGGGAAAAATGAGAAAGAGTTGGAAAAGTATGCATAATCTGTAGTGTAGGGGAGAGAGAATTATAAATACAGTACATAAGGTGAGAGGCTGGTTAGAGGATTTTCTGCAGGTCTTTTTTGTTTTAAACTTTACAGTCACAATCAATTGGTGTATGCCTCCACTTAGTGGCAAGAGGAGGATTGTACACTGGAAGAAGAAGGGTCATCTAGATTCATATTTAGAGAGCTGGAAGAGCCAAGACAAAGTCCTGAAAAACAATCAGTGACCTGAAATTAGAAATGTGCTAAAGCCAGGGAGAAGGTATGTAGTTTAGAACTTTCTTATTTCAAAAATTGCAAAGGTATGTGTGATGACCATGCCCTGGCCCAGCAATCAAGGAGCCTCAATCCTCACAGCTAACACTAGGGATGTCATCTCCTAGAAGAGGAAAGGATAACCAATACACACAGTAAAGTACAATTTCCCTTAAGTGCACACAGAGATCACAGTCAGTCTGAGGCTGGTTGCTCCCTTGCTCACCAGGTCCCCAATAAGAGTCCCCACTGGCACAGCTATAGGATCCAGGTCTCAGCCTAACTGGGCAAACTAAAACCTCCAGTATCCTCTCTGTCCAACCAGTTCTTCATGTCCCTGCCATGTAGCTGACACAACACACACACACACACACACACACACACACACACACACACACACACACACACACACACACACACACACACACACTTTGAAATAAGTTTTATACAACTTCACATACACTCCTGGAAAAGGCTGACACAGATTTTCCAACTGTGCCCCTTTGCCCAGACTATATGGTAGTAATTACTGCCACCACCCAGTTAATAATATCAGCTACTAAAAGGCCCTTAAAAGGATGTCCAATTATTACTGTGCAATATTAATATCCAATAGTAATGTGACTATTCAGTCAAAGGCTTATTGGAAGGGCTCAGACAGTAAACTCTATAAATATATAATGTACTCTAAAGCATAATTTATCTCTCCACAAATCAGCCACATGTAGACGGTTTTAAAAATATTTAATAATAAATAATTAAAACAGACGAGAAAACTACTACACCACAGAGATATCTAAGCATTCACAGATCACAAAGAAACAATATGGTAGGACAGGTCTGATTAAAAAAATACCTAATTGATCTTTACTAGCTTTAACTATTCCTACAAGATATTACAGTGCTAAAACTTACATGTGAGCACAAAGCAAAGTGCTGATAAGTTAGATGTCCAGATCAAAATGCTTTCAGTCTCTTTCTGAGACATAGTTTATAAAACATCACTAACAAACATGTCTCTGGGTCCTCCCCAGATTACATCATGTTGACACTTAGGTTTTCCCAGTATTCATATTGCATCATCTTGACACCTGCTCTGAATTCCCAGGCTAATAGAAACTCCATTTACATTATTTAGCAAGTTAACACCTGCACAGGGGAATACAACACTAAAATGCATTTCACATCTACACTCTAGCAATTAGTCCTTAGTTAACACAATAGACAGAATGTATTCAGCCAGCCTGACCGGAACCAACTTTAAAGATCAAAGAAAGTCATAAAATAATTTCAATTTCAAAAGACACATTTGAAAGGCTTGACTTAGTTTTTCTTTACAGCAAGGGGCAATGTTGTAACAATCTTGAAGTTCACATTTTACAGTGTTTTTCTTTCATTTAAAAACACATGCCTGTATTTTACATTTATTTAAACAAATGATAGAATTATGTATTAAATTCTATTTGATTAGGCTGGCAGCCTTTGTCCATCTCTCCCCAATTGTCACATCTCTCCCCCGTGGGGAACTCAAGCAAGTTTTTCAAGTGCCCCTTGAGAAACATTGCTTGAGATTACCAGGTCTATCTGGGTGTATTTCACCCCATTTCCTGTCTTGAGAGCCCATCTGCATTGGTATTGCTACTCCCACTGTGGTGCTGCACTGACATATATGCTTGCAACCCCAGGCTCCATCTTAGCAACTTGGCATTTTGCTGACTGGCTATGTTTAACCATGTTAGAGGGTTGTGATCTGTCATCACAGTGAATTTTCTTCCATACAGATAAGGCTGAAGTTTTTGTAAAGCCAACACTATGAAATGACATTCCTTTTCTACCGCTGTATAGCATTCCTCCCTGGGTTGGAGTCTACGACTGAGATAAACCACTGGGTGCTCTTCTCCCCCTGGAGAAATCTGGCTAACTACAGCCCCCACCCCATAGTTTGAAGCATCCACCTGCACAACAAAGTCTTTGCTGTAGTCTGGACTGGCTAACACACTGGGTCCTCCCAAAGCTTCCTTAAGCTTCTGAAATGCCTGCTCACATGCTGGGGTCCACACTACCTTATCTGGCATGTTCTTCCTTATCAGGTCTGTGAGGGGAGCAGCTATGGTACTATAATTAGGAACAAACTTTCTGTAGTACCCTGCTGTCCCTATGAATGCCCTCACCTGCTTTTTGGTAACAGGTGCAGGCCATGCCTAAATAGCTTCCACTTTGGCAGGTTTTGGCCTTATCTTACCACTCCCCACTCTATGTCCTAGGTAGGAGACCTCTGCCATACCCACCTGACATTTGCTCGGCTTAATGGTCAACCGTGCCCTCTGTAGTCTGCCCAGCACCTCCATGACATGCTGAATGTGCTGTTGCCAGGAATGGCTGTAGATAGCAATATCATCCATGTAAGCAAGGGCAAACCCTCCTGCTCTTGCTAAGATATGATCTACCAGCCTCTGGAAAGTCGCTGGGGCATTCTTCATCCCAAAGGGCATCTTTGTGAACTCGTACAAGCCAAAAGTAGTCACAAAGGCTGACTTCTCTCTAGCACTGGGAGTCAAGGGCACCTGCCAGTAACCCTTGGTAAGATCAGTGGTTATAAGATACTTAGCCCCACCCAGCTGCTCTAGGTCCTCATCTGTCCTTGGCATGGGGTAAGCATCTCTGTATGACTATTTAATTTATTGTAATCCACACAGAACCTGGTGCTGCCATCCGTCTTTGGCACCAGTACTACTGGTGAGGCCCAGGGACAGTTGGACTCTTGAATCACCCCTAGTTCCAACATCTCCTGTACCTCTTCCTTTAGAGTCTGTTTGACTCTCTCGTGCACCCTATAAGGGGCCTGTCTGATAGGCCTTTGAAGTCCTGTATCCACCTGGTGCTGCACCAGGTGGGTGCTCCCTGGTTTCCTGGTGAACATGCCCCCAAACTCCTGCAACACTGCTTGGATTTCTCGAACCTGGGTAGGAGATAGCTGCTGGGACATTGCTACCCCTTCCACCAAGGTGTCAGCCCAAGCCTCACTGAGATCAGTCCCCAGATCTCCCTCAGACACCTCCTGCAATCCACTGCAAATGCTCAGCACAAGGGCCTCCCTATCATGGTAAGGTTTCATCATGTTAACATGGTACAGTTTGTGCCCCTACCATCTGCCTAGCACTTCCACCATGTAGTTAACATCACATACCTTTCTTACCAACTTGTAGGGTCCCTCCCAAGCTGCTTGCAGCTAGTTGTGTCTGACAGGAATGAGAACCATCACCTGCTGTCCTACAGCATACTCTCTAGATCTAGCATTCCTGTTATACCACATTTTTTTCTGTTGCTGGGCTTCTGCCAGGTTCTCCTGGGCCAGGCCCATGAGTTCCCTGAGCCTTGTCCTGAGGTTCAGGACATATGCCACAACAGACTCCTTGTGAGACTTACACTCTCCTTCCCACTCATCTCAAATTAAATCTAGAGGACCCCTCACCCTATGCCCATACAGCAACTCAAAGAGTGAAAAACCTGTGGATTTATGAGGAACCTCTCTGTAAGCAAACAACAGATGGGGCAAATATTTGTCCCACTCCCTCTTAAACTGATCTGCAAATGCCTGTAGCATGGACTTGATTGTAGAGTTTAAACTCTCAACAAGACCATTAGTCTGGGGGTGGTAGGGGGTAGTCTTCATGTGCTTCACCCCACAGGACTTCCACAGACAAGCCAGCATGTCTGACATAAAATTGGCACCTCTGTGAGACAGTATTTCTTTTGGGAAATCTACCCTGCTGAAAATCTCTAGCAAAGCATCTGCCACCTTCTCAGCCTCAATGGAGGACAGAGCCACAGCCTCAGCGTATCGTGTAGCATAATTTACAATCGCTAGGATATACTTTTTCCTTGTGGAACTTGGAGTACTCAGAGGACCCACAATATCCATAGCTACCCTATGAAATGGCTCCTCTATCAGAGGCAAAGGTATCAAAGGAGCTCTTACCTTGTCTTCTGCCTTGCCTACCTTTTGGCACTGCTCACATGTCCTGCAGTACTCTGTTACATCTCTGGAAATTCCAGGCCAATAGAAGTTTTGCATAATACACCTCTTTGTATGTTTTATGCCCATATGACCTGCAAAGGGAATATCATTGGATATGGCTAGAAGTGCCAGATGATAAGCTCTAGGAACTACCAACTGCTGTACTCTCTCACCTTCTAGCCCTCCCTCAGGGGTCCACTCTTTGTACAGTAACCCTTTGTTCCAGTATACAGATTCCCCCTTCCCTTGAGAATCAGGTGCTTCCCTAGCTACCTGCCTCAGGCCTTGCAATGCAGGGTCTGAGTGCTGAGCCTGTCTCAAGTCTCTCCTGGTAACCCTTCCCAGCTCCCCTTCCACAGGAAGTCTGGCATCCTCTGACAGCAGTGCCTCACAGTCAGCCTGCGTACTACTACTCACCTCTACCTTTGCAGCCACTCTGTCCAAGGGAACATCAGTACCCACAAGCAGCTGTGGCTCACATTCAGTCTCATTGCTACAGTGTAGCTCACTCCCTGAAGTAACCACCTTAGCAGTCCTGGCTGCAAGTATGCAGTCGGTCTGGGTCTCTCCCAGGCTACCAGACCCACATGCTTGTCTCTTAGCCTCACTGCTTTTAACTGCATAAGAACATGGTACTGCCTCATCCAAATCCTTCCCTCTCAGCGCATCTGCATGATGGTAGATCCATATCCCTGTTTTCTCAAGACAACACACTGTTGGCATTTTGTCTTTCCCACTTACTGGCTTTTTCACCTTTTGTTCCCCATCTTGCCTCCATGGACATCTGTATGCCAAATGGCCCCACTGGTTGCATTCAAAACATTTAACCCTAGCTCCTGGACGTGTACCAGGACTAGTGGCTTCCCCTGCTACTGGCAGATTCTGTTCAGGTAGTCTGTGCTGCCCACCATGGGTTCCTTTAGTCCCATGAACAGTACTGGGGGTCCCTTTCCTGTGCAAGGCTGCCCTGCTTGCTAGGTATAGGTCTCCCTTCTTCCCCAACTCCTCTGACATAGCACACTGTTTATCAGCTAACCAGATCCTCATGTCCTCAGGCAAAGTGCTAAGGGCTTGTTCCATTACCAAAAGGTCTGCCAGCCCTTCAAAAGTGGTGACCTGACATCCACTCACCCAGCTATGAAAAAAGTGCTCTGTTCACAACATATTCACATACATTTTAATCTGCCTTGCGGCTATGCTCACAAAACTTTGTCCTATACATCTCAGGTGTTAGCTTAAAACATTCTAACAAATGTCTTTTACAGCAGTATAATCAAAACAGTCAGTGTCATGCATTTTTGCTAAAGAAGTTACAGCTTTACCATGGAGTAAGGGGGTCAGGAACTGTACCCAGAGCCC
Source organism: Protopterus annectens (assembly GCF_019279795.1). Lineage (NCBI taxonomy): Eukaryota > Metazoa > Chordata > Ceratodontiformes > Protopteridae > Protopterus > Protopterus annectens. The sequence continues at coordinate 989,531,476 of NC_056747.1, forward strand.
TTGGTCAACTTCATACTGTTTACATACCCGCTCAAACATATGAATGAAGCTATCAAAATTATCCCCCTCTTTAAACTGTGGAATAAATTTACTGACCATTTGTGCTTCTGGGGTTCAGTTACTCCCTTCCCCATTACCTTCATGACTCTGGTGAAGAGTCAGCATTTCCCTCTCATGCCTCCTCTGTTGTTCATTTTCCCCAGCTTATAGACTCCTCATTTTCTCGGCTGTTTCTAGTTCCATACGCCTGGCCTACAACTCAAGTCTCTTTAGCTCCAGCTGAATTTTTAAGTCCACTGCAGAAAGGTTGAGCTGTCCATTCTCAGAGGATAGTGTATCTCCACTGTCAGTCTGATTGTCCTCCAGGCTGCTGTTTTCTGATACCGCTGTAACCAAGGCTGCAATCAGGTCTGCCTTAGTCAGGTTTCCATGCACCAGTCCCCTAGCCTGGCACATCTTCACCAGCTGGCCCCTTGTCAGCTTTCTATACTCTTCTGCTGACATGCTGCCTGCTCAACCTGACCAACACTAAGCTAACAAAAGAAATAAAACAATTGTGATCTAAACTCTGAGTATACACTGCGTGGCTGTTTTAGAGTACAAAACACTTTTAGAGATCACTGTACATAAGCTTCAGGAATTCGCTCTACCCACACCACTACAAGCCAATTAGTATGTGAAGTAGATCCCACCACTGCCAAACACTTGTGACGACTGTGCCCTGGCCCAGCAATCAAGGAGCCTCAATCCTCACCACTAAAACCAGAGAAATCTTCTCCTAGAAGAGGAAAGGATAACTAATACACACAGTAAAGTACAATTTCCCTTAAGTGCACACAGAGATCACAGTTAGTCTGAGGCTGGTTGCTCCCTTTCTCAACAGGTCCCCAATAAGACTCCCCACTGGCACAGATATAGGGTCCAGATCTCAGCTTAACTGGGCAAACTAAAACCTTCTGTACCCTCTCTGTTCAACCAGTGCTTCGTGTCCCTGCCAAGTAGCTGACACAACATACACACACTTTGAGATAAGTATTTATACAACTTCACAGACACTCCTGGGAAAGGCTGACACAGATTCTCCAACTGTGCCCCTTTGCCCAGACTATATGGTAGTAATTACTGCGACCACATAGTTAATAATATCAGCTACTAAAAAGCCCTTAAAAGGGTGTCCAATTATTATTGTGAAATATTAATATCCAATGGTCATGTGACTATTCAGTCTAAGGCTTATTGGAAGGGCTTAGACAGTAAACTCTATAAATATATAATGTACTCTAAAGCATAATTTATCTCTACACAAATAAGCCACAGGTAGAAGGTTTTAAAAATATTTAATAATACATAATTAAAACACAAGACAAAACTACTACACCACAGAGATATCCAAGAGTTCACAGATCACAGAGAAACTTAAAATAATACAGTAGGACAGGTCTGATTTCAAAGAAAAATAACTAATTAATATTTACTAGCTTTAACTATTCCTACAAGATATCACAGTGCTAAAACTTACATGTGAGCACAAGGCAGAGTGCTGATAAGTTAGATGTCCAGATCAAAATGCTTTCAGCCTCTTTCTGAGGCATAGTTTATAAAACATCACTAACAAACATGTCTCTGGGTCCTCCCCAGATTATATCATGTTGGCACTTAGGTTTTCCCAGTATTCATATTGCATAATCTTGACACCTGCTCTGAGTTCCCAGGCTAATAGAAACTCCATTTACATTATTTAGCAAGCTAACACCTGCATAGGAGAATACAACACTAAAAGACATTTCACATATACACTCTAGCAATTAGTCCTTAGTTAACACAATAGACAGAATGTCTTCAGCCAGCCTGACCGGAACCAACTTTAAAGATCAAAGAAAGTCATAAAATCGTTTCAATTTCAAAAGACACATTTGAAAGGCTTGACTTAGTTTTTCTTAACAGTAAGGGGGCAATGTTGTAACAATCTTGAAGTTCACATTTTACAGTGTTTTTCTTTCATTTAAAGACACATGCCTGTATTTTACATTTATTTATACAAATAATAGAATTAAGCATTAAATTCTATTTGACTAGGCTGGCAGCCTTCGTCCATCTCTCCCCAATCACCACAGTATGCATGTGGGATTATTGAAGGGAAAAAAATGAGAAAGAGGTGGAAAAGTCCACAGAATATGTAGTGTAGAGCAGAGAGAATTACAAATACAATACATAAGGCATGAGGCTGGTTAGAGGATTTACTGCAGGTCTTTTTTGTTTTAAACTTTACAGTCACAATGAATGGTTGTATTTTGCCACCTACTGGTGAGAGGAGGGTAGTACACTGGAAGAAGAAGGTTCGTCGAGACTCATATCTACAGAGCGGGAAGAGCCAAGAAAAAGTCCAGAAAAGCAATCAGTGAATTGAAGTTGGAAAGGTGCTACAGACAGGGAAAAGATGTGCAGTTTAGAACTTTCTTATTTTGAAAATTGCAAAGGTATAGATATGGAATTATTGGAGGGAAAAAATGAGAAAGAGGTGGAAAAGTCCACAGAATTTGTAGTGTAGGGCAGAGAGAATTATAAATACAAGACGTAAGGAGTGAGGCTGGTTAGAGGATTTACTGCAGGTCTTTTTTGTTTCAAACTTTACTGTCATAATCAGTGGGTGCATGCTGCCACCTAGTGTTGAGAGGTGGGTGGTACACTGGAAGAAGAAGGTTCATGAAGATTCTTATCTACAGAGCTGGAAGCCCCAAGAAGATGTCCAGAAAAACAATCAGTGACCTGAAGTTGGAAAGTTGCTATAGCCAGGGAGAAGGTATGCAGTTTAGAACTTTCTGATTTCAAAAATTGCAAAGGTATACATATGGGATTGTTGGAGGGAAAAATGAGAAAGAGGTGTAAAAGTGTACAGAATCTTTAGTGCACGGGAGAGAGAATTTTAAATATAATACATAAAGCATGAGGCTGGGTAAAAGATTTGCTGTAGGTCTTTTTTGTTTTAAACTTTACACTTACAATCAATGGGTTTATGCTACCACCTAGTGGCAAAAGGAGGGTGGTACACTGGAAAAAGAAGGTTTGTCAAGGCACAAATCTACAGAGTGGGAAGAGCCAAGAAAAGGTCCAGGAAAACAATCAGTGACCTGAAGTTAGAAAGGTGCTACAGCCAGGGAGAGGGTATGCAGTTAAGAACTTTCTTATTTCAAAAATTGTGAAAGTATTCATATGGGATTATTCAAGGGGAAAATGAGAACGAGGTGGAAAGGTTCAGAAAATCTATAGTGTAGGGAAGAGAGAATTATAAATACAATATGTAAGGCATGAGTCTGGTTTGAGGATTTACTCCAGGTATTTATTGTTTTAAAGTTTACAGTTACAATCAATAGTTTAGGCTGCCACCTACTGGTGAGATGAGGGTTGTACAATGGAAGAAGAAGGTTCATTGAGACTCGAATCTACAGTGTGGGAAGTGCCAAGAAAAAGTCTAAAAAAAATCAGTGACCTGAAGTTGGAAAAGTGTTACACCAAGGGAGAAAGTATGCAGTTTAGAACTGTCTTATTTTAAAAAATTCAAAGGTATACATATGGGATTATTGGAGAGAAAAAAATGAAAAAGAGGTGGAAAAGTCCATAGAATCTGTAGTGTAGGGCAGAGAGAATTATAAATACAATACATCAGGCATGAGGCTGGTAAGAGGATTTACTGCATGTCTTTTTTGTTTTAAACTTTACAGTCACAATCAATGGGTGGATGCTGCCACTTAGTGGTGAGAGTATGGTGGTACACTGGAAGAACGATATTCATCAAGACTCAAATCTACAAAGCGTGAAGAGCCAAGAAAAAGTATAGAAAAACAGTGACCTGAAGTTGTTAAGGTGCCACAGCCTGGGAGAAGGTATGCAGTTTAGAACTTTCTTATTTCGAAAATTGCAAAGGTATACATATGGCATTGTTGGAGGGAAAAAAATGAGAAAGAGGTGGAAAGTGTACAGAATCTGTAGTGTAGGGGAGAAAATTATAAATTTAATAATAAAGCCATGGAGAGGTTAGGAGATTTTTTTTTCTTTTTGTTTTAAACTTTACACTCACAATCAATGGTTATATGCTGCCATCTAGTGGATAATTAGGGTGGTACCCTGGAAGAAGAAGGTTTATCGAGACTCAAATCTACAGAGCAGGAAGAACCAATAAAATGTCCAGAAAAACAATCAGTGACCTGAAGTTGAAAAGGTGCTACAGCCAGGGAGAAGATAGGCAGTTTAGAACTTTCTTATTTCAAAAATTGCAAAGGTATACATATGGGATTATTGGAGGGAAAAATGAGAAACAGGCAGAAAAGTCCACAGAATCTGTAGTGTAGGGCAGAGAGAATTATAAAAACAATACGTAAGGCATGGGGCTGGTTTGAGGATTTACTGCAGGTCTTTTTTGTTTTAAACTTTGCAGTCTCAATCAATAGGTGTATGCTGCCACCTAGTCATGATCCGAGGTTGGTACACTGGAAGGAGAAGGTTCATCAAGACTTGAATCTACATAGCGGAATAGCCAAGAAAAGTCCAGAAAAACAATCTGTGACCTGAAGTTGGAAAGGTGCTACAGCCAGGGGGAAGGCATGCAGTTTAGCACTTTCTAATTTCAAAAATTGCAAAAGTATACATATGGCACTATTGGACAGAAAAAATGAAAAAGAGGTGGAGAGGTGCACAGAATATGTATTTTGGATTTTTATGGCTTCTTTGAGTGGCAATTCACCCAACATGTTTTCCCAACAACAACAACAGTCAAATTCTAGTTTTCTGGTGATTCGGTCTGGCTTTACTTTGCACGATACACCGAGCAATGCTTTGCTGGACAATGGCAATGGAGTTGTTGAAAAGGTTGGCTCTACAAAATCTGTAAAATCTCTAAAAAAGTGTTAATTATGTGGACTCATTGGATTTGGAAGCGTTTCCCAAAAGAAAGCAGAATTCATCCAGCAGCAATGAACAGAACGGTAATGTTGCTGTGATTGATAAGTGGCTGGGGGACTGTCTTGCAAATCCAGCCAATCCATTTACTACAAAGAGACAAGCTCCTGAAATGAGCCAATCTGTTAATATTACCAGCACCAGAATCGTGAGTTTAATGTACTTGAAAATAGTTTCTTAAAAATCAAGAGGTTACAGTGGGATATCTGTTTTTTAAGCCTTTTTGGAAGTGAAAAGAGTGACGAGAGGACTTAGGGTTAGTAATATGCCTGCTGGAGAATTTTTTTTCTGAAGATCTGGTAAGTGCATGGGAAGCGCTGAACAAGAGCATAGGCCTGCAGTATGTACAGTTGCTGCTTGAAGGTGTGAGGCATAAATTAGTCATTTTAAATGACAAAATAATTAATAACTATGGTTCCCCGAAAAATAATGTGTCTCTTGTGAATTTTGAGACGAAAATGGAATCTATTCAAACAAAATTAATAAAAGAGAATGAGATTCAACAGAAAAGGAAATTGAAGAAATTCATAAGAGATGAGGGGGACTATCTAAATGAATTATAAATGGATCAGCATGCTTCAACAGTAATTAAAAGTAACTGTGCTAATATTTCAGAAGCTGATGAGGCTGCAAAAATCAGAGCAGCAAAAAGAACTAGGACAGAGAAAGTTCTACCAGCAGAGGGCATAGTAGGTGTCATTTGCAGGAAGGAACCAGCAAACAGGTTTTTCAGTGTGTGGATGTTTACTAAGATGGAGGAACAGGAACAAGGAGCTGGGCGCAGGTGGTCGGCAAACAACAAGCTTGGGAGTCCAAAAAGCAGTCATGGGGACAGAATCAACAAGGCTATGGTAGGAAAAATAATTTTTTTCACAACAAAGGGCAAAAGAAGTTCAACAACAGCAACAAAAATTTCAAAGGGAACTTTTATATGAACAGGAATGAGCAGTATTGCTGTCAGCAAGGAACAAGAGCATGGAATGTGCAGAAAGGAGCTGGAGAGAGTTACCAGCAGCCCCATTGGAAATAGGCCAATAATTAACCAAAGGTATTGTAAATTTGAATTTTAAAATAGTGAATTTGTCCACAGTGGCACTTAATATAGAACAACTAAATGTTTTCAGTAAAGGACTTAATTTTGCGCCATTGTAAAGGGCAAATAGTGTGTCTGTGATATATGCTTTAAGGGGTTTTGTGCAAAAATTTTATTTGAAATGTCTTTTTCAAGGCAGGGCATGTAAACAACTTTGTTTAAAAAAACAAGTGTTTTAATCCCCCTTAAGGCCAGAGTTAGAAGCATTTTTGCTTACATGTGAAAAAGAAGTCAGGGAATTATTGAATAAATACAACAAAAATTGTATTTATAATATAACTAAGTCTGAGAAGGATGCTTTGCAGTTGTTAATGGATGATAAAGATATTTATATCACTAAGGCTGACAAAGGTTATGCAGTGGTAGTCATGGATTATAGTTTTTATAAAAATAGCATCTGTAAGTTATTGTCTGATGCTGATGTTTATGGAGAAGTTAATTGGATTGATATAGATAAACATTTTAATTTTATAAACTCACTGATTGAAGAATGGTTAGTTGAAGGAAGAATCAGCAATGAGTTGGCTGGTTACTTTTGTGTGAGTACACCCAAGGTGGAAATGTTTTTAGGCCTTCACAAAATACATAAGAACTTGGATTCACCAAATTTTAGGCCTATAGTGGCCAATGGTGGTAGTAAAACTGAGTCCATGGCTATCTATGTAGATAGATGCTTGCAAAAAGCAGTGATTTCAGATGAATCATATATTAAGGATTCGTTTGATTTTAAAGAAAGTGTGAAGAATGTTTTTCTGAGCAATAATATGTGGTTAGTAACTGCTGATGTATGTTCATTGTACACTGTAATTCCCAATGAAGAAGGAATTGAGAGGGTTACAGGAGTGCTGAGGGATTGTCCTGATTTTAATGGTGAGGAGATTAGTCTATTGGCTGAACTTTTAGATGTAATATTGTCTTACAATTTTTTAGCTTCGACAATAGATTTTTTAAACAAAAAAAAGGTGTGGCTATGGGGGCAGCTATGGCCACAAGCTATGCCAATTTGTTCATGACTAGTTGGGAAAGAGAATTTATTTTTAATTCTACATTTGCTAGCAATATTTATTTTTACAAGCGCTTTATTGATGACTTGTTTTTTTTTTTCTTTATGGGAAGGTTCTGAGTCGGAATTGTTGAAATTATGTGATTATTTAAATTCTGTTACAAGCTATTTAAAGTATTCTTTTAATAGAAGTAGAATTAGTGTGAATTACCTGGATCTGACTGTGTACAAAAAAAGGGGGGAAATCTGGGTTAATTTTTTTACAAAAGAAGTCCAGAGGAACAGCTACTTGGAATATAGCAGTTTACACAGTGTGAGCTTGAAAAATAATATTGTGTTTGGTCAGCTTGATAGAATAAATAGACTCACCGATGAAGATGAGTATTTTTTGGAAAAATGTGAGATGTTAAGAAAAAAAATTAATCAGGGGTTACCCTGTTGGGGTAATAAGTGAAGCAATAGATAAAATTATAACCATGAGGAAGAAAAGGACAATAAAGGATGTTGAAATAAATTGTGTAGGAGTCAATTATAATCTGAGTTGTACATTGGAAAATTCAGTAGATATGTACAGTATTAAGCAGATCATCACAAATAATTGGAAATGTTTGAAGAATTTCCAAGAGTTAGGTGCTTTTTTATATGAGAGTCCTACTTTTGTCACAAAAAGAGGGAAAAGTCTTAAGGATTTTTTAGAAACCAAAAAATGTAATACTCCTATTACTTATAATGGGATGTCAAGATGTGAAGACTACAATTATTATTTATTTTATTTACAATTGTTTACCAGGAAAGTCCGACTGTTCACAGGTCCATTTTCAGTGGAGGCATGGGGAGAAAAGTTCCACAGTACAATAGAATGCAGTACATGAGAGAACAACATATAGAACATACAATTGATTTTAATACATAATAGGTTAGAAGTTAACAGTTTTAGTTAGACAGTACAGTAGACAGTCATTGAGGTACACAGTAAAAACATTGAGGTACATAGTCAAAAACTTAAAAAAAGAAAGTTTTTTTTTTTTACCAGTATCTTGGTTTACAAGCTTTTTAGGGAAAATCTGTTTATACTTATCTGAACATGTGACCCAATTAGATTTAACCTGGAGTGTAACATGAGCATAGCCAGTTAGTTAAGTAATGGGTTTTAAGGTGTTTTTTGAAATGATAGAAGAAGGTGCTAGAAGATATATCGATTGGTAGTGTGTTCCAGGTTTTGGCAATGGTGCTGGCAAAGAGTGATTTACTGGCATTGTTTTTATGTTGGATGGCACTTATTAGGTTCTGGCTGTTAGATCGTAGGGCTCTAGTGAGAATGTGGAGCTGTATTAAATGCTGAAGTACTGGGGTTAACTCTGGGAGGTAGTAGAGCTTGTGAGCTATAGAGAGTTGATTGAGCATGAGTATATGAGGTAACTCAAGCCAGTTAAACTGTTTTAGAGATAGACAGTGGAGGAACCTGTAAGAAGCATCAGAAGCAAACTTGGCAATCTTATTATAGCAAGATTCCATTTTATTTAGTTCAGTTTGGTGTAGATTAATCAAGATGGGAGAGGCATAGAGGAGGGTGGATAGGAGATGAGTCCTAGCAATGGTGACTTAGAAGATAATTAGTTTATTTTGTTTTGGGGGTTAAGAAGAAGTTTGATGTTAGTGAACCAGCTTTCGGCTAGGGTGAAGGTGTTTTGGGTTAGGGTTCGTAGTTCACTTAAGGTGGGGGTGGCACATATAAGGGTGGTGTCATCAGGATATTGTACTACTGAGGCAGTTGGTAATGATGAAGATACCTGGTTAGTAAATAGGGAGAACAACAGAGGGCTGAGGATAGACCCTTGAGGGACTCCTATAGTTACTGGTAGCAGGGGGAACAATTGGTCTTGCCATAGGACAGCTTGCTGTCGATCTGACAAATAGCTGTTAAACCATGATACAGAGGAGGGACTTATATTTAGTGTAGATAGGGTTGGAAGAAGAATGCTGTGGTTTACCATATCAAAGGCTTTTTATAAGTCTAAGAATATGGAAGAAGTAAATAAACCCTTGTTTCTGTGGTGGTTAACTATGTTGGTAAATGATAATAATGCTGTTGTGGTATTGTGTGAAGGTCTAAAACCATGCTGGGATATGGAGAGTAGGTTGTTATTCTGGAGGTATTGTATACAATGAGTATGAACTACTCTTTCTAATATTTGGGATAACGGTGGTAAGATAGCTATAGGGCTATAGTTGGTAAGTTCTAAGGAGTTACCTCCTTTGTGCTGGGGATGATATGGGAGGTTTTGCAAGAGGCTGGTACTTTGCATTCTGACAGAGATCTATTAATGAGAATGGAGACTGGATAGGCTATAACTTCAGCTATTTGAAGGAAGTCTGCTGGTAGCTTATCAGCTGCTAGAGTGGTTGATTTAAGTTTCTTAAGAAGTTTAGAAAGTGCCTTGGTAGACACTGGGTAAGGTTGAAAACTGGGGGTATTGTTTGGTGTATTGGGGTGGGTTGTGGTAGTTATTGGTGTGGGATGGGTAGCACTATTATTTTTGGGCATTGGCAAGGGTCTGGACTGTTTCAGTGAATAATTTATTGAATTGTGTTTGTATGTTTTCATGATTATTTGGTAGTGCAGGGGTTGGTGTAGTCGACTTTCCTGGGTGCAGTATGCAATTTATTGTGTTCCAGAATTTTTTGTGGTTATGAGCATATTTTTCTTGTAAGTATATGTTTTTTGGCTTTGTTCCGGAGCTGTAGGTAATTTTTCTTAAGGTAGTGGTTTTGTTTTTTTTTTATATTGAGACCAGGTATTGTCCCTTTCATTCATTATAGTTTTAGTGGGATTTGTTAGACATGAGGCATAATTAGTTTTTATTCTAATGGTTCAGGAGGGTGCATATTGGTCCAGCATTTTAGGAAGGTTGTGTTGAAGTATTCAACTGCTTTGTCTAGAGATAATTGCTTTAGGGGAGTCCAGTTGCAGTTTTTTAGTGTATTGATGAAGTCAGTAGGTATGAAGGTATTTTTGTTACAAACTACTCTGAGGATAAGTTGGCAGATGGTTTGGGATTTGTTCCTAATTAGGTAGGTAGGTAGGATGGTGGTCACTTAGGGTATCTGGAAGACAGCAAGATTGCTGTGTAAGACTGGGGTCAGATGCCAGGATCCAGTCCAAGATGGACTGGTGATTGGATGTTTTTTTCAATTTTAGTGGGGGTGGTTATAGTTTGGGTAAACCTGTGCAAGTTTATAAAGGCAGTGGGATAATGACTGGAACAGTTGAGCCAGTCAATATTTAAGTCTCCTAATAGTATGGTTTCATGTGGAATGGATTTGGACATCCAATTAAACAGGTTTTCTATTTGAGTGACATTATTGTCTGGTGAGATGTAGCTACCTGCAATAACTATCCCTGGATTCATGAAGCTCGGCGCAAGGCCGGCATAAGGCTTGCTCCAGCCGTGCAGCATATATATGGAGTAGTCGCACCATATGCATATTAATGAAGGCACACAGCTGCCACAGCCATGTGCATAGGAAACGTGCGTGAGTGCTAGGGGCGTATCGAAGTTGCGCAGGGAGGCGTGTCAATGTCGGATTTCGATGAGCAACCTAAACTGCTTAATATTATATCCTACCAGCAATAGTAATCGTACCTATCAGTGTCCGTGGATACTGAAACGTATGCAAAGCATAGTCCCTACGAACAGAAAATGAAGAATCAAACACAAATGCACAGTAGGGAATAACGGGTCCCTACCCTTGAACAAATGACATGAAAACCGTGTGCCCATAGTCCAACATAGTGTTGATAGCTATACCATGTGGAAGTGAAACATATCATATGTTAGCGCGCCACCAGTAGGTACGTCCAGTCCAACGGAAAGGGTCACCAGCCGACCCATAATGTGAGGGAGAGAACATAGCTGCACGGATGTGTCCATAACAAAATACACGAGGAGAAATGTAGATATATGTAGTGACCATATGTCTGAATCATATCCCACAAGTCATGTAATATTCACATACAAAAGGTATGTCCGTATTTCACATACCAAATGTGATAGGAAATAGCATACGCATGTAAACGAAACAGAAGGAGCATATAAACAGCCATAACAATACGGACACATGTAGGCTGAAAGGAACAGTATGATCCATACCGTCGACTGTGATTGCCACCTGTCCCACTTTGCGAGTGACAGTCCCTCTGTGGGCAGATGTGTCCTGACACAAACATGTAAAACTGGCAAATGTCCAGAGAATATAGGACATAATTCATCCATAGACATCATGAAATAGTTACATTAAATATATTTTAATGAACGTATATTACATAAATGTCATAACAAACAGAATAAGATACTGAAATGCTACAAGAATAAGCTTAGATATAGGCAGGAATTGTAAGATCTATCTGCCGAACTGACCGTGGGTATGTGTCGGCCTGTAAAATATGCTGTGTTCACCGCAAATGTCACAGTAGGGTTGCCACCTTTTCAAATGTCCAAAGTGGGACATGTTTGGTACAGACATCAGATTTTACCGGCCGATACATACCCACGGCCAGTACAAAGGACAGAACATAACTGGTTTGCCTAAAGAAAAGCGTATTCTTGTAGCAGTTTAGTTGCTTATTCTGTGTCTCATAACATTTATGTATTTCAGATACAGAATAACTGTTTAATGCAACTATCACATAAAATATAAGAAACAATTTTGTCCTAAAATCTCAGACATTTGCCATGTTTACAATTACATGTCAGGACACAACTGCCCAAAGAGGGACTGTCCCTTGCAAAGTGGGACAGGTGGTAACCCTATGTCACACTGTGGCCAATTGAAAAGGTGGAAACACAACCGTCGACTGTGGGGAGGCATTGTCCACAACAGTCGGAAATGTGTAAGGAATAGCTTGGACATAGGAAAAGGTGCCATCCTACCAATGAGTACAACAGGCTGGCAAAATCCGGAAGGCAGCTGTATAATCCAAACGTGTATGTGACACATTCGAACAGGTAGTACCCGGATACACCAACCAAGTAATGAAAGTGAAGTATGGGCGTGTACCGATGTGCGTGAGGTATAGCATGTGTAAAGCAAACATGGCAGGGTAGTCCACACAACCATAAAGGTACCTGACACATGTAGGGCAGTCAATGTGTAACTCTGGCTGTGTCATGGGCCAACAACCAAAGTAGTGCTCTATGGGGTGTGAGGAATTCACGTGCGAGGGGTGGGTGTTTAATGGTAAATTCCTCAAAGGTGATACTGTGTCGTATGCAGAAAAGGTGAACCGGAGGTGTACGAGGGGGCAGCAGGTGAAGTGGAAAGAAACACAACCACATGTAGAAACAGCTGCAAGACAAGTAGACAGGCCATAGTGTAGAACACAAACCCACAAACATATGAATATAGAAATATACGAGACAAATGTATAGATACGTCACTGTCACATACCCACAGATGGGTCCTGATGGAACTGGCCATAACAAACGCAACATACCTGGATGCATAATGGCCTACCCAGCATACCCTCCACAACACACAACCTGCCACCATACCAGAACATCCACCAAATACAGCTGTACTTGGTCCACTGGTTTGTTGCAGAAACAGCCACACACAGTGACCCCTATGCATATGTAGTAGGTATTGTCACCCTAGGCAGTGTCAGGATTGCAAATCATGTATCCCCATGCATGTAAAACCCCCTGCATGTTTTCGTGAAGCCACAAAAATCTTCGTTATCTAACTTGTTTTGGTCTAGTCCAATTTTTGGGATATCCATCATGGGATGACCAACTTGTGTAAATAGTAGAATGGGTATGACAACAAGATGTCCAATCCAGTAGACATCTGGACACAAGTCAGAACGTGCAGTGGAGGTCCATGACACTGTCCAACCCTAAGTGGGCATGCATAACCTACCACCCAGGATAAAATACCTTCCTGTGACGTACGTGTCCAGACACGAATAGGAGCGAGAATATAATACACACATTTGTAAAGTGGAAAAGGGCAGAAGGGTGAGGAAGATACTGATGTAAACAGGTCAACCCTGATCAAGTGTGATGGACACTGACTGTGTGCAGTCATGACCGACCATACCTGTCAACCATGAATGTAAGTGAGACAAAGGTCCAAAAAACAGGGACAATCTGTAAAGATAGCTCTTGGAAACATTTGATAGAATAACAGCTTGCACATTGGCATTAATGTCTGGAGTATGAAGTCTGAAACCCAACTGTCTGTCAGCACGTTCTGACTGCAGTCTGTAATGCTGAGCTACTGCCAAAGGTCCAAAAACAGGGACAATCTATAAAGATAGCTCTTGGAAACATATGATAGAATAACAGTATGCACATTGGCATTAATGTCTGGAGTATGAAGTCTGAAACCCAGCTGTCTGTCAGCACGTTCTGACTGCAGTCTGTAATGCTGAGCTACTGCCAAAGGTCCAAAAACAGGGACAATCTGTAAAGATAGCTCTTGGAAACATTTGATAGAATAACAGTTTGCACATTGGCATTAATGTCTGGAGTATGAAATCTGAAACCCAACTGTCTGTCAGCACGTTCCAACTGCAGTCTGTAATGCTGAGTTACTGCTGTGCCAGAACACAACAGTGTATTACAGAGGTCCGTGCCATACCACTCAACTGTCCGGTTATTCACAGAATGAGTAGGGTCACCACCTGTCCCACTTTGCGAGTAACAGTCCCTCTGTAGGTAGTTGTGTCCTGTGAAAAAAGCAAGACTTATCAAATGTCCTGAGAGTTTAGGACAAAGTTATTTCCTAAGTTTCTTTAATAGTCGCATAAAACAGTTATCTTATATATGAAACCTCTATATGTTATGTGAAGTAGCATAAGCAATTCAAATGTTACTAGAATAAGCTATTATATGTACAAAAAAGGTTAAAGTTCTGTACTATGGATGGCTGTAGGTATGTTTTGTCCTGGAAAATCTGACATCTCTACAGAACATGTCCCACTTTGGGCATTTGAAAAGGTGGCAACCCTAAGAATGACCACAGGTTCACCCCATAGTGTTGGTGTGTGCCTCCAATAATCTGCACCAGTGTGGTAAATAGCTGAAGATTGACATCACTAAATAATGAGAAATATCCTGAGTTTAAGACTCCACATCCTGCAGAAAAGTCATGCTAATGCAAAACCTAGTATTCTATCAACGTTCTAAGCTTGTAAGAGCAGTCATTAAAATGTGTCCCTAATTGTCCCCCCATCGTATAGGTTTTGTGCAGGTTTGGTGCTCTAAGAGGTTGAGAGGTATGGTCCATACATATTTATAGTAACAACCCTTCACACTTGTGTAATGTACAACTGCATACCTGTAGTCACTTCATGTCCAAAATAATAATCCCCGTATGACTGTATACAGGTAATAGTCAAATGTGAATGGGAACACCCCTCACCGTGGAGTATGGACTGTAACAACCCCACCCATAATATGTAATGCCAACAGAATAAGCTGCTGACAGGTGCCAAAATACCTGTGTCTATAAACACAGGTAAAACTTCAAAATAGGGAGATAATCCCTGTTCATATGCTTCGTCTAACATTTGAACTCCACCAGGGAAGTTCCGTTCACCAGGTGGACAAGCCTAAACCCAGATCACCACAGGAACACCCTGACAATCAAAGACCTGTATGTGGCTGGACTATATGCCTTGGTGTTCTGCATATCCTCGCTGTGATTAACAATGCAGCCGGAGTCCACAGCAGTAGGCAATAGGGAATGTGTAATATGTAGTACCACCTTTTTCCCAGCAGAAGAATGGATGCCTGTGTTGTAGGTGAAGTGGTGAGGCGTATGTTGATGTAGCTAAGTACTATGGGTATGCATATCAATGAGGGAGAACACCAATAGAATAGTGGTTCCGGCATCCGGCCAATGTGAATGCAGTCCCGGTTGACCTACGACATCTGCACATATAACTTGAAAGTGTAATGAAAGCGTTCGTGCTGTACACACATTTAAATATGTAAAGGTGAACATCTGTTTCGCAGCAGTCCATAAACTGGAATACAGATATGTAACTGTTACGGTCAGAATTATGAAAGTTCACATAAGCACAATTATCTATGAAACATATGTAACCCACAATAAGGATATGCAAGTGCGCCTGCGTGTGTGTAATCCACTCACAGAATAGAAAATGAAAGGTGTTTTCCCCAAGTTCTATGTACATGGCTCATACCTGTTAACCCCGTAAAGTACGAAACCGGACAAAGCCATGACAACAACTGGTACAAATAGGGACAATCCCCAGATATTTCCCTAACAAACATAGAAAGTGGATAGAATAACAGGTGTGTCACTAGCATGGATTCTCTGAAGGGTATGAAGTCATAACCTGAAATGTTTGTCATTATTTACCAACATCAGTCTTTAATGATATTCCACTAACTTGCCAGATAGACACAAGGCTATGAAAAATGGACCAAAGATAAGAGACAAACAGCTGTACATCCAGCGGAAATCTGTACAGTTGAAAGGTATGATATGGAGATATATATATATATATATATATATATATATATATATATATATATATATATATATACACATATATCCACAGACATAAACCAAAGCAAATTATGAGATGAGGAATGTACAGACATATGTTTATATGTGTGTATATATATATATATATATATATATATATATATATATATATATATATATATATATATATATATATATATATATATATATATATATATATATATATATATATATATTATATATATATATATATATATATATATATATATATACACACACACACACACACACACACACACACACACACGATACATGAATAGATATATACACAACAAACATATGTCCCTGTACATATAACACATGTACATAAATAGGTCACGGTATAGCTATTATGGATAGACAGACAGACATGCATGAAAGGAGAATACACCAATGCTTTCCAAACCATTGCCTGGAAAGTACCAGTGTGACAGGGCCTGCAAGTTCTACATGTTAAACATGAATATAGGTATCCTTTGCAGGACCCCAAAAATTGATCCTGTATGAAGTGCGAACCATCATCGATGCAAAAGACGTCACAGCTGCAACTACGATATAGCTGTACATGCAACAGTAGCAGGTGCAAGGGTAATAACACATGGGTCGATAGAATTTATGACATACGACCTGATATCCGCAGAGTGGGGAGTGCTCGGAAGTGTCCTCACATTTTATTATCGCTCACATTAAACATGTGTAATGGGTACTGTGGAGGGGTGTCAGGTATGGGAATCATGGGTATACAGAAATGGGCCAAGGTGTTGGTTGGCACAGATCTCTTAGGTACGCCCCATGGGAGTGATCAATATACCTATGTGGGTGTAGCACACCCCTATATTCTCCAAAAAGGTGCAATCCATCTACTGGATATTGTGTAAACCATTGGGGGAAGACATAGGGACCTATATCAGTGTCATGAAGGCGATGATCATGGATGACCATGCATACGACCAAGATGGTAACCATACCTGCCAAAATGCAGAATAAGACAGCTGGACTAAGGCATAGTACACGAAAGACAAATAGGGACTATATTAAATATACCCGAGACAAAGTCAGAACGTTGATAGAATAATTGCGTAGTCAGGAATATGAATGTTATTAGAGTTAGTAATTATGAAATAGAAATGTCAGTCATGATTACCTAACCGCACAGTCCGTCATGTCTTGCCAGCAATCTACCAGAAAGGCACATTATCATGACAAATGTAAAAGATTCATAGGTCAAACCTCAGGGTGTATACCCATAATGTGTACAGGTGAGAGGTATGAAGGTAACCCGTCCTAATTAAATGTACAGAACAAGTGATACTAGGTGGACAGGTGAGAAGAAAGACGTCAGGACAAATTACAAAACATGTATTTCCACAAATGTGAATGACAACGTATGCCCTGTGAAAGTCAATGTGGAAGGTTAATAGACTCAAAAGACATGTGTCCCTCAGGGTGTCATGCAGTGTCACCGATACAGTGTCCAGTCCCCCATACTCGCACGTGACCTCTGCCACTGACGGAAAGCGCAAATACCGGCGTACACATAAGGTACATGATAGAATAATTAATGTGGATAAGCACCTGTTGGCCTGTGTGAGGAATATAACCCTCTGGGTCAGTGTGTCCTGCAATAGGAATGTAATGGCAACTGGCCTGTGATGGCACCATGTATTGTGTGTATTGGTGTAAGAAATTGATTTCCAGTATTAGAAACATACCTCGCAACCGTACGAATGTGCAGATGTATGGCTCATATGTGTGGTGTGTTCCTCTTACAATCTGTACCTGTCTGCCAATTACCTGAGAACTGACATCATTAAATAATGATAAACATATGAGTTTAAGACCCCAAATCCTTCAGAAAGGTCATACTAATACAAAACCTATAATACTGTCAACTATCTATGTTCGTAAGAGCAATATGTATAATCTTCCCCTATATGTCCCCCCATCATGTTAGGCTTTGTACAGATGTTTTGCTCTAGGAGGTTGATAGGTATGATCAAAAACAGATACATGTCTGAGGAAACAGCATTAATGACCGCAAGATAACTCAGAAGGTATGAAAAGCGCTGCAGTAGGAAGTGCAGTATTGGCCGCAGGTATGTGCTGACATGTCAAATGACACAGCAGTCTACATGAAGTACCTATAGGGCGTCACCTTTACCAATGATGACAGTGGGACATACCCACAGCCATGCATATGCCACAACTAGACATAGCACACAGCAAAGCCTAAGCCATGGTACACGAAGCCTCCGGCGTGTATGGATTGAGTGAGAGTACAGCAAGGAAAGATGACTGCCAGGCTATTCAGCAAACATCCGTAGGGGCATGCAATACCGCCCATAACATGAAGATTGCATGGACAATGTTGGCATTTGCAACATACCCCATTCCTATGTGTAAGCTATGCAAATTATGTAACTACGCAATACATGAAACAGTAAGCTGTCCGTGCAAGAGCAGAGTTATGTGCAGACATTTCCCCGGATGTTATGCGACTAACATTTTGCACGTTGCTAAACGGAGCAATGACAGCTGTAAATACAGTATGAATACAGTCAAAGAAGCATGCCAATGTCCAAGTCCAAGGCCAGTGGCGGCTTTGTCCATTGGATATCAATAAACCAGTAGTTGTCCTCCCCCAATCCCTGGTGTGGAAGTGCAGCGCAGCACCACGAGAATGCGCTGTGCTTCAAAACAAGACATATGTATAATATACATACAAAATGTATGTTTAGTTAGATGTTAGCACGCCATGCAGATGAATGGCAAGCTGGAGACAACATGGCTACTGCGTACTGGTTCTTATGTGTGGAAGCGCTCTGTCAGAGATGTAACGAAGCATTTCTAGGCAATGTGAGGCAAGTGAGGCTGATGATAGTGAATCACAACATGTCATGCCATATGGGCCAAGCCTCTACAGTGTAGTGTAGGTTAAGGGGACTATTAGAGTAGAAGATAGGTGACAACATGAGTGTGTGTGTATAAAACACTGTAACCTCACCGGAGCAGTGTCACATGTGTGCTGTCAGTACTCAGTGGAAGGGGCATGTCATGAGCTATCCTAGGGAATGTCAGGAGACTGATGGTGTACGCCATTGATACCACCGATGTGACCTGCAAACCTGCCCACAGTGTGTCTGCACCCGTGCGTGCCAGTAAGCCCGAGTTAGCATGTGTGTGCGTGTTAGCCTGTGTGTGCGTGTGGAGTGTGGAAGAACGAGTAAGCTAGTGTACGAATGGTGAAGCCCGTGTAATGTCGTGTATGCATTTGTAAGCATGTATACATGTGTACTACACACATCACACACATACTGCACACACAGACACACATGCTGCCAATACTACACACATCAGTGAAATGGCACATGGATGGAGAATACATCATCAGAAGTAACAGTGCTGTAAACTATGCTACAGTGATGGTCATAGCTGCAATGCATCATGCCTGCTGATATACCCAGGAAGTGACACACTGTGTGTTAACAGCATGCTAACATCAATACAGTGGAATAAAGCCACCATGTGCAGCAGCACCAGGTTATTCAGATCCTGCATCAATGTTACACATCACAGGTGGTGGCACAGGTGACATCATATGCATAGGGTGTGGTGTTAACATTTCCAGAGCTGTGATTGACCCATCAAATATACACGTAGGTGTGTGTGTGTGAGGGAAAATGGTTATTGCATGGCCCAGTGGTGGTGCAATGGGCGTGTGTATGTGATAGCCGTAGCTGTTTGTGGTAAGTGTGTGTGTCTGCATATACACAGGTACAGCATGTGTCAGCTATATACATGAGGTTGTGGGACAGTCACAGACTGTACCTGCCAGGCTGTAGAGATCCCCATTACTGGCCATGGACACCCCTCCATGCATCCAACACAACCCAGTCCTACACCTGTCAATGTCTATACATACAGTCCTGAGATCTGTGCCACAACCTGTGGATAAACGTGAGTCTGTAATGTTAACCTGAGGTGCATAGAATTGTCTGTTACTACAGATGGATATGAGCCATACTCACACTCCAATGTAATAACCACTGCTGACTGTTGCAGAGATCTGCATACGACCATTCAAAGGGGCTGCACTAACATTGTTTCCAATGCCCATGTAATACCCAGCAACACAATAACCAGTCACTACACATGTATAGCCCACGATCACTACAGCACACAGTATGTGCACTATCACAGAGCCATAGCAGATGTACATAAATCCAAGGTGCTCACGTACAGATAATTCAGCACATTCAGGAGTGATAATCCCAACATACATATCTATATACCATATACATTATATATACATATGTATATATATATATATATATATATATATATATATATATATATATATATATATACATATGTATATATATATATATATATATATATATATATATATATATATATATATATATATATATATATATATATATATATATATATAGCTATATACTTTTATATATACATATATATATATATATATATAGATAGACACACACACACACACACACACACACACACACACACACACACACACACACACACACACACACACGTGGCAGGGTTGGGAGCAGAACACAAACATAAGCACTGTACCACACGACAGCATTATGCAGTTACAGAATGCGCTACTTTGATCAGTGAATCACATCATTCACACAGGCACACGTCTAGCCTGCGGACAGCAGCATCAAAGGCAAAGATGCCTCACGGATGTTATGGACAGTGAATACTGTAAAAGCAATGTACTGTTGTCATGCAGCTGGAAACATACACACACACACGCACACACTTGGCAGGGCTGGGAGTAAAACATACAACTAACTACCCTAACACACTACAGCATGATGCATTTACAGATCGCGCTACCGAGATTACTAAGCACAGCAGTCCCAGAGGCAGACATCTAGGTGTGTGTCATCATCCGCAAAGGCAAAGACGTTGGTAGGAAACTGCTGTGGTGTGAGGCATCTAAAAGCAAGACTGAGTCCCCAGGCGGAAGGGAGCATGCGCGCAAACAAACACACACACACACACACACACACACACACACACACACACACACACACACACACACACTTGACATGGCTGGGAGTTGAACATACACCTAAATACCCTAACACACTACAGCATGATGCATTTACAGAACGCGCTACTGAGATTACTAAGCACAGCAGTCCCAGAGGCAGACATCTAGGTGCGTGTCATCATCCGCAAAGGCAAAGACGTCAGTAGGAAATGGCTGTGGTGTGAGGCCTCTAAAAGCAAGACTGAGTCCCCAAGCAGAAGGGAGCATGTGCACACACACACACACACACACACACACACACACACACACACACACACACACACACACACACACACACACACTTGGCAGGGCTGGGAGTCGAACATACACCTAACTACCCTAACACACTACAGCATGATGCATTTACAGAATGCACTACTGAGATTACTAAACACAGCCGTCCCAGAGGCATACTTCTAGGCATGTATCATCATCCGCACTGACAAGGACGCCGACAGGGATTGTATAGAGAGTGATCAGTCTGAAAGCATACAGACATATTACTGTCCCATGGTACACGTAGACAAACACACGGCAGTGGTGTGATCGTGGCAGCGTAAGATTTACGGTGCACCATGACAACATGACATAGTCACGGGATGCCCCACAGACAGTACACCCTTCAAGATAGTTGACCAGTGTGTACTCAGTAGGCATCTATCATGACATTGAAAATGGACATCTGTTGCCTGGATGACCACCATGGCTATACAGGATGTCAACGGCCATGCACAGAGGGACATCACTGACACAAGGTGTCACTGGGCATAGCCACACACTTAGTAATACACGTCTGTTTGGACTGTACTGTGTGTCGATCTACACAACAGTGTACTGGGCATGCTCACACACTTAGCAGTTGCAAAGGGCCATCTTGCATGCAGATGGAATCTCAACTCACAAGGGCTCAGTTGGGACTGTCATGTGTGTCCATCTAAACAACAGTGTACTGGGCATGCTCACACACTTAGCGGTTGCAAAGGGCTGTCTTGCATGCAGACGGAATCTCAACTCGCAAGGGCTCAGTTGGGACTGTCATGTGTGTCCTTCTACACAACAGTTTACTGGGCATGCTCACACACTTAGTTGCAAAGGTCTGTCTTGCATGCAGACAGAATCTCAACTCGCAAGGGCTCAGTTGGGACTGTCATGTGTGTCCTTCTACACAACAGCGTACTGGGCATGCTCACACACTTAGCAGTTGCAAAGGGCCATCTTGCATGCAGATGGAGTTTAGAAACGGAAGGGCACAGTAAGGTATAACTGTCCCCACACACAGAATGGTCACACACATGCAGTGACCAGTACACACTCAGCTGCCATCACAGCTGTCACAGGTGCAAATCCCAGACAAACACACCGCAGTCTACACTGTAGCCCTTAAGACATCACCATGTCATTGCTGCAGCATTACACAGCCATACATTACCACAACACTGTGTGACACATGACCAGTGGACTGTACAGAGGTCTAAAGCAACTGTGTAGGGTACACATGTATTGACAGGGTTCCAACAGATGTTACGCATTGCAAGTATACCACTATACATGACCAGGTCAGCTCAAGACATACCAGGGGCCCCGGGTCTTACACAGCTGTGACAGATGAGTGTTGCTGTACACCAACGAACACACATGTTTGGCTATGTCAAACATGTGATTGTAGTGGATGTGTGCATGGACCACACACACAACACATATGTACATAGCTAAGCCTTTGCTGTCCCCTATGCATAACAGTGGCCTTAGCAATCATATGCACACAAATGGAAGGTGGGTCCATGTCTGTTGAATGCTCACAGTACAGGAGGTAGCAATGTTGACGGAGGACACATTACCCTGTAGTAGTCGTCCATGACACCCATGATATCATACCACAGTCCATGTGTCATGTATGTCAACACACATGTCCACCAATAGAAATGCATACAAACATGGCTACAGAAGACACATGTAGGGCCATCGCACATGTACAATCTGTACTGTGCATGCAGCAACCATGCATGTGCAGTGGCCGATGTCCGTAATACAGCTGTGCCTATCTACAACATGCAGTCGCAATGCAGCCCCATCATTGACGCCTGTATATGGTGACATACAGACAGTACAGTTGGTTGTACATCACGTATGGAGGGATCTGTGTAGATAAAGTGGTGATTCATCTGTGTAGATGTATGTGTGCCGGGGATGACTCACAGGTGTGTCACATGCCACCCTACCATGCCATGTGTAAACAGTACGCTATGTCATGTTACTTGATGGTGATGACTTAACGCGTGATGACTTAACGCATACACAGTGGTCAGGTGTACCCAACTGTATGTCACATGACACCTATATCACTGACATCCTCTCGTGTGCACATAGCCACACAATTGCCAGACATAGCGTTGGCACACATACTGCGGACAGTACCTCTGCATGTCTATCAAACGGATCATCATATGGCAGGTGTATCATTCCCAGCACTGCCATGTGTGTCTGCTTGTGTGACCACACATGCCACATATGGTGGGGACTACGTCCCAGATGTAACACATCCCTGTACACCGTTGTAGAGATCTGTACATACTGCAGTGTGGAAAGCATGAGGTCGGCAGGTGTGGTGTATCACACACATCGGCTATCCGTACACACATATCTGGTCACCACAGTGTGTGTGTATGTATCTATGTATGGCTGTCTGATGCTTGGTGTGAGGGTGTATGCTACCATACTGTGGAAACAGGATCACTAACCCCTCATGGTGATGCAGTCTACTGCCCTGTTGATGCCATCGGTCCCAGCCATACTGGGTACCTGTGCATGTCCCTTCTCTGTGCCACGTCGAGTGGGTGAAAAGTACTGTGAGGGTGATGACCACATAGGCAAGGGTCCACACATGAACACTATGGGGTGTGTTATAGTGCTGTAGACCCCGTGAATGTGGCCATGTTCCTGTACTGTGACAGGGTTATTACTGCTACACAGTGTGGCCTCATGCTATCAGGTGGCCTCTAATGTCATCATTGGCCTGACCGCTGTGTAAAACCCCTGCACCATGTCAACATACCTGTAATGTTTCCCGGTATGTATGTCACATCTCTGTCTGCTGTAGCCTGTTCAACTGACCACATGCTTCAGGTACAGTATATGTGCAGACATCTGTGTCATGTTCGGACATCTGTGTCATGTTCGACTGTCCAACAGTCAGGTTGAGGGTATGTTTAACATGCTGATATTGCCATACGTGCCTGTGACTACTCCACAGTTACACATGGGGGACTGCAAACACCACTACCTGTAGGCACATGCCAGTACACCATAGGAGGGAACCAGGGCATTACCAACATGCTGTTACTGTTGTAACTGAGACACATACTGTGAACATATCACAATGCATGCTGCATCTGGACTACATGGTATGACTGGTGCATGTTGACAGTACACCACTGATATCACATACACATCTCTCAGTATTCACACACGTCCAATGCAACATACGCATCCCTCAATATGCATACACTAGTAATGTTAGATACACCTCTCACATCTCAGTATTCACACATGACCGATACAACATACACATCCTGCAATATGCATACACAAGTAATGTTAGATACACCTCTCACTATTCTGTTCACTCTGTGCATCAGACCATATGAGCATATCCCTGCAACGATGGTGTGGATGACAGGGATGCGGTACAGGCTTCATCATATGCACAGGGTGATACTGTTTGCCAGGGGCATAGGCTGCTCCAATGGATGACATCATGTGTGCGGGTAAGGGCCAGTGATTTGAATGGACATGTCTGTTCCGTATGCATGTGGGTGTTGTGGAGCCCTACAGTTGTGTTAGCTGTGTGCGTGTATGTGTACACACAGTTCTGTCATTTGTGAGGCCTACACAAGGGTAATACGGACAGCTCCAGATTGTACAGACCAAGTTGTACAGCTCACTGTGACCGGATACGGCGATGTGTCCTGTGCCTGCCATGGGTTGCACGGGCACTACCAGGCAGAGTACAGAATGGCTACTGTCCGATGACACATGGCCACTGGAACTGTGTCCCCGCCGGTAACGTCCAGGGCCACGCCCACGTGGTTTGCTGTGACCTGGTGTGGACATCGCAGCACCAGCTGCACTGCTACTGCTACCGGCCTTATGGGAGTGGCCATGTGAGGTGGCATGCTTACGTTGACCTGCACTAGGTGGTGTAGCTGGCCTATGTCCATGCATCTTACGCCTCACCCCTATCAGATGTTCCAGCACAGACAGCTCATGCTCATGGATCGCCAAGCCACGGTCGAGGATTCTGACCATGTCACCCAATCACCTGTCCAGAACTTTAGCAAGCTGCTGTTGAGCACCTGCCAATGCCTGGATGTTGTTGTTTAGGGTACTGATAACAGCCCTCTGCAGCCTCTGCCCTTCTCTGTTCTGCTGTTCGGCACGTGCCTGTGCCACCATTACAGTCTGGAACATGCTTCTAGTGATCCCAGCTGCTGCGCTATGTCCTACAGGTGGATGTCTGCCAGAGGTCCTCCTACGAGCAGCATCAGCCACATGCCTGTGTGGCACATCTGCAGTTAGTATACTGACACCATGGTGTGGAGACACACCTTCTGTAGCCATCACACGTTCCTGTTCAACGCTAACAAATGCTGACTGTCCTTCCTCTATGGCCACTGTAGATGCGGTATGTGTTGGCAGCTGAACTGTTTGTGGGGAAGAGGGGGACATAGCTGGGATGGCAACCGTTGGCACAGATTCCACCCTTGACATCCCTGCCTGTACCTCGTGCATATGTTCATCACTGCTAACATCTGTGGGGACACTATCAGATGGACCGCAGGAGGGTAATGCACCTACATCACCTGTGAATGCAAAGAAATACTCTACATTACAATAGACACACACACACTGACACACACACACACTGACACATACACACACACACACACACACACACACACTGACACACACATGGACACACACACACTGACACACCGGCACACACACTGACATACCGACACACACACTGACACACCGACACACACACTGACACATCATGCATGCGAAATGACAGATGGCATGCAGCATGCTTGTTATACAGCTGACAGCATGCAGCTCAGACATCAATAGTGTTTGTAAGCATACCCGCTGGTATGCACACTATAGCAGGCAGGTATCATATCATTATCCATGCAATTCACTCGATCATGGTAGTATGCATGCATCCCCATGATACACCATGTGGACCAGAACAGGATAACAGTACACATGGCTGATGTGACCTTGACATGTAATCTGCTGACATGTTCTTTAACATGCATGCATGCCTGACACAATGGTGTCGAGACACATGTACAGCATCGTACTGGGTATCACATTGCAGTGTTGTCCATATGACCTACACATAGAATGTATGTTTTGCAAATGTGCATGGGCATGGTTGGGGACTGGGCCATCTACATTGTTGTACAGAGTGATGTACAGACACTGTGCCATTGCATGGCATCATGAGGTGTCTATATTGCTTAACAGTGCATGTTATGTACACATTGCATATCCAGAACTGCATGCATACCCATGACATACCTGTGGATTGTGACCTACGATGCTGAGGTGTATACACACCCAACCATGCTGTGTCATGTGACAGGTCACTGGAGGACATACAGATGACACCCCTGCATGATGACTACAGAGTGTTAGCTGCCTGGCAACCATGTCCACACATAGCGGACCTGTCACATCACCATTTCACACATGACATTGATGTACCATGCACACATGGTGCACAGCTAACAGTGATGTCCTACGGCAGGGGGGAAAAGTACAGTGTCTGTGGCCTGGTGTCACTGTCAGTGGAATCTGTGAAGGTGACTACAGTCATGCTATGACACAGACATCGTGTTCAACACATCTTATGAGGTACATGTCACTGACACCTCCACTAGCTGTGCACAGGCATTTAAGATGTGCAGTGTAAAACATCACCTGTACAATTGGTCTAGTATGGCTGTACTCGGACCATGTGTGGACAAAGTGGGACAGGGTGTATCCACATCCCATCTTCTGTGTGGTTACGTGTCTCTGGCCATCCCCCATGGCCATGTGTGCACATGTGTTGGTCATGTATGTAATGGCCATCTATCACACGTCTGTGTTGTCCCATATGACATACACCCATAGATGTTGGTTATGTCACCATCCACAGGGCTATGCAGACAACAGGTGTATGTGTGATATGTGGGGTATGGGTTATGGGAAATTGTGACAATATTGCAACCAAAATGCTACGTGTTTCAGACATGTCGGATGGAACATCACAATGTGTGAAACCGTTGCAGGGGCATATAACACAATGGTGATGCCTGTGGTCTGCCATATCACTGCTCACTGTGTGGTACTGGTTTGTGTACCACACATGTTGTTCCACTGTATAGTACATATGCCTCCATTGTAGAACACCTCCACCATTGTATGCACAGCTGGACACACATGTAGCAATGACAAATACTGTAGTTTCATGTCTGTGTATAATTTCAGTTGTATATATTGCACATGGGTGGCCTGTGTGGATGATGGGTGATGCAACCTCTATATCCATGTATTAACTGGCCACATGGCGAATAGAGCTATGCTTTGACATGCCTGATACTGATGATAGACTCACCTGCAATGGACTCTTGTCTGTGTGGCACGCCAGAGGTACCTGTATAGGGTGACACAGCAGTATGAACATTATCCATGACTGTATGACAGCCACAGGATGCACAGTGCAGGTTAACACATTCGCCTGTACAATAGCATATAGTCAGCACATGTGTGCATACCATACCTCTCAACCTCTTAGAACAATAAATGTGGACAAAGCCTACTATGATGGGGGACATATAGGGACAACTGTGACATATTGCTCTTACTAACCTGGATATTTGATAGACCAATAGGTTTGCATGCACATGTGTTTGCAACGGAATGTGCAGTTGTAAACACTACTGTATGTCACCATTTAATGACACCTTTCCTCAGCTATTTGCCAGAAAGGGACAGATATTAAGGGGAACACACCGACAATATGAGGCAGACATCTGGACATCCTGCAAATACCCGTACAGTTCAGAGGTATGGTGCCTACACAGGGTAGCATGAAACATGTGTGTCCACATACCTTGCATATGTTGTTACATTACGTGATGTACACTGACACATGCATGTACGTGGGATATACTGGCCATATGTTCAGTACTGACTTACCAGGCAACTCCAGGCTCATTGGTTGGGAGACACCCACCTCCATGATGGCGGCTACTGTTTGTGGGGGCTGTTCCGAGGGTGTTCCCAGACTGGCCAGTAGCTCCTCTGTGTGTGTGAGTGGAGGCTGGGTTGGTGGCCCACCACCCGTACCACCTTGTTCCCTGGCGATTGCAGTGGCACGCTGTTTTGCATGACGTATGAGGTCCATGCAGTGTCTGCGCACCTGCTGGTAGGTGCGGTTGTGGCCACCCACTTCGTTGACCCTCCTGTGAAGATCCTGCCACAGGTCATTCCACTGCTGTGCATGCTGTGGCACGTGGCTAAATAACACCTCATAGTTCTCATGGAGGTACGGTATTACATCATCCTCCTGTCGTCTATATGCTGGTAGGCGTGTACGCGGCATTATCTGTAAGACATGAAGAAGGTGACAGGTCACATTTACAGACATGTACAGTGATACTGCTGCACATACATTCTAGTACATTCGCACAGTTATCTTTGCAAATCAACATGACACTAACACGACTGGCATGTATGTGTCCCACACATGTAACACCCAGTATGCATTGGATATCATCCCCATATATGTGTGTCACCTCATTAGTGTTCCTACTGCATGTGACGTCAGTCTCCATGTGGATATGTCTGTTTGCATGCACTGGTGTTCTTACCTATCTACACATGCCTGATGTGTCCACGGTAATGCTGTTGACCTAGATGCTGTGGATATGTCACATATCTACACAGACATAGCCTTACTGGACTTGGGCAGTGACAATGCACCAAGTATGCATGGAAACCTGAACATGCATCTGTTTTTCCATAGACATCTACACTGCACAGCTGTTCAACATCCTGCCACGGATCACCTGTGTTGCACATGTGACAGACATGGGACAATGGCTAGTCAGACATCATTCGCAGGTAAGGTTATCGTCTATAGCATGTACGGGCTGGGTTTCCTAGCTGTATCTGACACCCATTACGCCACCACGATGGGCATCAGTGACACATTATTGATCCAGATAGATGATACTACATCTACCATATGGGCATCACACCATGTATGGCAGGGATGATATGTGCAGCTATGTGGACAGGGCTGCATGGTATGGTGGGAGTATGTCACAGGTATGGCACAGGGATCTGTCCAGCATGTGGCCATCCTAGTCGTGGGACAGTGGTTGCCCATGATGTATGTCTTTCAGATCAGGCTATGGACATGTAGCATGTCTAACAGCATAGTGTGGCATATGTCTGTATGCAAGGTGGATAGCATGCTGCATACTGGAGGTAAGTATTGTGGAGGCTGGTATCAGCCATCCACGCATGGGCCCTATCCCTGGAGGGTGATGTGTATTCCAATATTGGTCACACGGTTGCTGTGTATGCCTGTCCAATGATCTTCGTGCTCATGGATACCACCCTGTCATGTCATGGGTACCTCGGATGACTACTTAAAGGGCCAAGGAGATGTCTCCAGCTCAGGGAGGTGTACTACACTACACCATCCCTAACACAGTGTCCATACTGTTGACCACAGCCTGGGTGTTTCTTAATGGGTATGGGGGTATTCCCCTAGTGGTGTCATTGCTGATATCATCCACCAGAATGTGCACATATGTCACACACATCACACACACAGCCCATTATGTATGTTGTTCACAACACTGTGACAACAATTGCCCATAGGTCATGGCCATTCACATCATCACATACACAGATGGCTGACATTTGTCTGTGTGGTATGGGCTACACTGTGGGTGGGGTACAACACATTAACCCTGGTTTACTGTAGCTGACACCGTGTGATATGCACATGTCACTGTAGCACCTTTGGTAGTTGTGAGTCTGTCAACAGGCCACTAGTAGAACACTCCTGTGACATACACAGGCATCTGTAGCCAAACATCTATACTGTCTTGTACATCTGTACTGCTAACATCTACATTGATAATGGTTCATGGACCTGCAGGCCATACCCGGCAGTGTTCTGATGCGGTGCCACCAATCATGACTGTTGTCAACACTTGTGGGTTGATAGTATACAACACCCTATCTGTAATTTATGGGCATGCTCAGCACTTGTTCAGAGCTTCTTGGCATGTTATGAGCTACTGTTTAGTTGAGCACCCATTTCACACCAGTCCTCACGGGTACACTGTTTGTCCATACATTTCCAGCATGATAACTGTACAACAGCTGTCATACACACATCACTCACATACCTCATGCGACATGGTGATTTCTATGGCCTGTCCACCTGCCACGTACCACTTATATACAGACATGTCCAACTGGCATGTACAGGTGCTATTGCCTGTCACTATGATGACTATGCTGTACATGTGGCAATAGAGCTATTCTCATATCCACAGTCAATGCACACCTCCCAACATACAACAGTACAGCCTGTGGGGGATGCACATATGCAGCCCTGCTGGGGGTTATACTGTCACCAACCCTGACTGCACCTGACAGTCATGTGGGGTTGTGCAACATTGGCAATGCACCGCACACATCACATGGTCCCACATGATCCCCCACCACAGGCCACACATACGGAGACACCTTGTACAGTACACCTCCATACTCTGTGTGGGCACCGACAACAGCCCACATCGCCAAACACAACCACACCAACCTATAGCCTACAGACACGTGTGCCCATCATATACAGCCAATAGGGTGTCATAACATACACAACACACCTGTCTTAGGTGACTGTCGGCAGTAACACTGCTGTTCCACTCAACAGGCTACACAAGGCGATAGTCACTTACATCCTGCTGTCCAGTAACTGGTTCTGCAACATAACCTATGCACACATGCCACAAGTCAACTGGTATGATGTGACTCCCCTTCCATGTTTGTGTAACTGAAGTTGTCTCTCAGGGCACAGACTACGTGTGCAGGACATGCAATAGCCCACCAGTGTTGTTGCCCCGATGGTGTGATCCACACCCTGGGAAGCATTTTGCGTTCATCCGGACCTGTTACCACTGTACTACAAATGACTGTGTCACTCCCAACAGTTGTCCATGCTTCTGCTGTCATTCCACAGGCATCTAGTATATGTCCACTTTGACAAACCCGGCCAAACAACATGATGCTGTGGCACAGTTGACCTGCACCTGTTAGCCCTGGGAGTACGGATCACATGTTGGACTCTTGCTGCTTTTATACTGCCTGTCTTGCACAGTGCCCAATAACAGTCACCACCAGAACGGGAACTGGCTAGTGAAGCATGTGGTCATGTCACACAATGCTTGACATCATCCTCTGTGACGCACGCAGGCAAGGCACACCTGATACTGCACCACTGCAATATCTCTGCAGTGACTGGGACCTGCCTCTTGGCTCTGTGGAGCACACCTGCAATGACTGGGTATAGACAGACAGTACCTCTCAGGCACGTACCTGGACTGGCACACCCACAGCTGAGGTGTCCCCATATTCCACTGACAGTAACCTACACTTAATTCTGATAGCCGCACATGTACTGGCACATTAGGTGTACACTGTGCGTGAGTCATGACCTCCGCTCAGCTGGTTCGACCCATACACCACCTCCAAGACCAACAGTATCCTTGACATGGACACTACCAACATGTCCCTGCTGTTCCACACCTGTGGTTATCCCCTCATTGGTGGAATCCGAACATCTGCTACCCAGCCTTGTTAGCCACATAGCAGCACCACACACTTCATGGCATACACAGTAGATGAGTACTACAACACCAACTACAGATGTCATATGACAGCAGTAGTTGTTGTCGTGACACACGTGCAGGTGGACAATGCACATGCAAATGCTGTGACATACCCCAGTGCACTTCAGTAGCATGTACACGACAATGTGGTTCATGCTATTCCACACAGAGCCATGCTGGTACACACCAGAATACAGATGACACTCTGGGGGTGCAGTCCCACGAACATACTGTACAACAACAGGTGGGGGCTGTTACACAGTGGTGTACATTCCCATGGGCAGGGTGACTCACTGGTCAGCCTTGGTAGGGCCACAGGATCCCAGATCACATACACCATAACTAGCTATGTACACATTACTGCAACACATTCCGAGATGTACTACAAGGCACTATGGTGGTATGTCAGTAGTCGTATGCAATACCCACATCTGCTCATACATACAACTGTCACTCTGGAACATGACAGTAACAGGTGATGTTGGCAGCATGCTGTCTGATGGCTTCATTGCTAACATTACACCCTCTCACTCCTTGCAGGGCCACACTCCTTGCAGGTACATTGCAGTGTACATGCAGTCACACCTACACATTACTGACCTGCACTCTATATGTCCTAAGGCACAGGCCCCTTGTCACCCTGCAGTATCCCAGGCAGTGATGTCCGCAGAACTCTGAACAGCATGTCTCCCCACTGAGACATCATATTCAGTAATAGCCTTGTACCAGACATTGTGGCCCCTGACTGGCACACAGCAACAGTAACACTCCTCACAGGTGATACCACACTGCATGACTGGGACTATTGCCCTACACACCTCACTGGACTGTTATGCACGGCTATAGGGCACATCATTACGGACATCATTCGTCAAGTCTTTGTTGTGCTCCAGTCCTATGATGCCAGCTATGTTCGTCTTGTTGGGGCCACAGCATGCCTCCTACACCTGTTGAACACCTTTCCTACAGTTGCCAGAGTAGTTGATGATGACACAGGTGTCCACACAGCCTGCATTGTCCTCTCACTGCCATTCAGCACCGTTCTCCATTCTGGTATTGACTACATACACATCCACCTGCACATCACAACATATGTCTCCGGATGTTGTGCAATGTGGCTAATGGACGGGACACACACACTGAGGGTGGCATACCATATCACATACTGCAATCCAGTTACTCTTGGCTTACCATAGTCCTCAGTCATGGGGCCCTCATGTTCGGTATATGCTTCCCTGAGGTACAGGCTACCACTGAGGGGACTTCCCTGCCTAGCTTTACAGACCACTGCATACCCAGCACCATTGTTGCTCCACCAGCTGATACCAACCCCATCCATATGGGTGTCACTGTGACAGATACCGATATGAACAGCATGGCCTCTACCTGCATGACACTTGGTGTGAACATTACCTTTGCAATACACCATCCTCCCACTGGTTATCACATAGGTGTTAGTCCCCTACATACTTGTTGCATTGTACATGTTTGTAAGCCACATGTATGTCGCACACACTCCTGTGATTACCACATTGCCACTGTGGCGTGGATATCCTTCTATGTGTTCACACATGTCTGTACTAGGTGTGTAGCTGGTACATAGGCAGCCATTGTACCTCTGAACACTGGACATATACACACATCCATGGGTACAACACCCCGCGTAGGGTGTACCTTACACAACAGCTTTACATAACCCAACATTAAAATGCCATGATGTTTATTGAGCTACGACTGTTAATGTATGAGGTTTATGTACAGACACCACGTCTGTACACATTTGCAGACTACATACTCAGGGGTGACGTCTGCTGCAAAGACAGGGCCCATGTCTGCAAATATGTTTATGGATATACTCTGCATACACGACATACACAATAGCCACTATGACCATGATGCTCATGGATATGTGCACACACGCGACTGTGTGTGGCATGTGCTTGGGGGTTGCATTCCCAGACCGGACACTCACCATGCTTTGGGACATGATTCCTATGTATATCACACATGGACAGTCAGTAGCAGTGTTCATGTGATACCTCACTTGCTGGATGGTGGACACATGTACACCAGGGATCACTGCAGTGGCTGTACCT
>NC_056747.1:989571444-989651444 GCF_019279795.1 Protopterus annectens
AGGGTTTCAGGGTATGAAACGAGAGTCTAGAGTAGTTTAGTGGGGGGGGGGGGGCTATTGGCTGCTGGCAGTCCTGTGCAGGTAGCTAGACTGGTTCACACAGTTCCGGTAATTTGGGTTAAACATGTAGGAATAACATACTTTCACACTCTGTCTGGTAGATATCACCGATGCCTGGAGGGTTGGAGCTTAGCAGACAAAAGGATTTGGTCTTCCAGGAGGCAATAGTATAGGTATTTTCAGGGTCCACTTATTCAAACTATTTCACAGTCTGTCTGGTAGATATCACCGAATCCTGGAGGGTTGGAGCTTAGCAGACAAAAGGATTTGGTCTTCCAGGAGGGTAGAGGCAATAGTATAGGTATTTTCAGGGTCCACTTATTCAATCTATTTCACAGTCTGTCTGGTAGATATCACCGATGCCTGGAGGGTTGGAGTTTAGCAGACAAAAGGATTTGGTCTTCCAGGAGGGTAGAGGCAATAGTATAGGTATTTTCAGGGTCCACTTATTCAAACTATTTCACAGTCTGTCTGGTAGATATCACCGATGCCTGGAGGGTTGGAGCTTAGTAGACAAAAGGATTTGGTCTTCCATTAGGGTAGAGGCAATAGTATAGGTATTTTCAGGGTCCACTTATTCAAACTATTTCACAGTCTGTCTGGTTGATATCACCGATGCCTGGAGGGTTGGAGCTTAGCAGACAAAAGGATTTGGTCTTCCAGGAGGGTAGAGACAATAGTATAGGTATTTTCAGGGTCCACTTATTCAAACTATTTCACAGTCTGTCTGGTATATATCACCGATGCCTGGAGGGTTGGAGCTTAGCAGACAAAAGGATTTTGTCTTCCAGGAGGGTAGAGGCAATAGTATAGGTATTTTCAGGGTCCACTTATTCAAACTAATTAAGTTTCCGTCAAGCTCCAGGTTCGGGATGCACAGCAGCCAGACAGGTAGGTGGAAAGTAAAGATGTATATTTAGATTAGCTATCGTGCTATTACTATGTCCCATACCTACATGCCATATGTATCCTGTTATTGTACATACCAATAGGCGATACTTGTGGTATGCATGATATGCCTGTTATGCTGTGTAGAATATCTGTCATATCTACCTATAATACTATACATTACACATATTTCACATAGTATCCCATAATGCAAAGCATACTTGCACAGCGGGACCACCTTACATATGTCATTAACGTTATATGCCCATACACATGCGTGCTGTGACAGTATATCAACATATACTATCCCTTGCTATGGCACGTCCTTGTTGGACATACCCTACCACTGACGGTGGGTTGTATGGAATTGTTCTATTTAACGCCCTCATGTAGCATCCCTTGTGGTGTCTGTGCTGTGTACCTTGTGTCCCACTGCTGGACGCACAATTTCTACAAGCGTTAGTATGCTCAGCAAGACATCACTACATAAATACCTTTCCCCACTTTATGCATTGCGGACACGTTTAATTAATGCAAACCAGGCTATACATACAGTAAAACTAATTAATACAGATCATGCTATACATAACCTTACATATCGGGCATTCTACATACCTTGTTGTCGTTACGGCGTTTCGTTTCTATCTCTCTCACAGTGTTTCAACTGGTATTCGGTATGAGCATACGGTTTGAATGTCTGGCAAGTCATCCTTGTATACGTTGATACCTGAAACATGTGGATTCATCCAGCCAATTGGTGTTCCTGAGTGACTAATTACTTGCATATCAGCTGTGCAGCTACTCCATTCACCAATTACGCGGCGACAGTGGGGTATAATTGGATTCTCCACTTGGGCGTTGCCTATTTGCCCTACCTTCGGGGAGGCGGTCTGTATTGTGTTTTGTTATGTGTATGTACCTGTCATCCCAGCATCTGATAACGGAGTATTGCAAACAAAACCTGTAACATGGCTGTTTGTTCCATTATACAACGCCTGCAATTTTGCATGACGCCTTTAATTGTGTCTCTCACACGGTATGTTGAGGGTTCTGCAGATGTAATTGACTGACTGGATGTTTGTGCTGCTATTACAGTCTGTATTGCTTTAGTTTCTAGTGTGGGGATGTCAGTGGGTGTACGTAAGATATACAGGTTTGTGGGCCTTGCATTTCTACATATTCCGCATATATGTGTGTGGGCTCCGTCCCTAATTAGAGAGCTAACAGTTAGTAGACTTATGTTACGGGATTGTACGTTGGGCCATTGTTAATTGGTTTCTATATCGTCTGCAGATGAGCTTGCTACTTGTATACCTCCATAATTGCAGCGATATATCAAGGGATATGTGTAAGTGACAGCTATCCCTTGTATTTCTGTCCCAGATATTTGCAGTCATTGTGGTTGTGTTGTTAAAAGAGCCTGTTTGCCATGGGTTGCCACCTTTTCATATGGTCATTGTTGGACACTTGCGGGACACAAAGCGGTGTTTACAGGCCAACACGTAGCCACGGTCAGTACACAGGTTATTACATACTTTTATCCTCACTACATACCTATTGTTGTGACTTTGGCTACTTATCATATTGCATGTAACATTTACGTTTCTTTCATACAGGCATAACTATTAAATACGACTGTTACATTATATATGGGACATATATATGTCCTACCATCTCGGACATTTGCCCTTTGTACTGTTTTATGTCAGGACACACCTGCCCAGGGTGGGGCTGTCGCTCCTACTGTGGGACAGGTAGTAACCGTATGCCTACGGCTAGCTATACCCACACCTACCGTACTGATCTGCCTCTGACTTGGCACTAACAAACACATGTTGCGGACACACACACACATTACAGTCACACAGAGACGCACACGGCACCCTCAACACACACTTACACAGACTACGGCACTCACAGACACAGTTGAACACAGTACCTACGTGGACAGTGACACCGGCAGCGGTGACTAACTGTCCCTACATATCATCATACTATTACTCGCAGATGTACTGTTCCGGTACTGTGTTCTATCGGTCTTTCAGCCTCGTGGTTACGCATGTCGGTATGTTACACATTCCATGGTTGGCAGTATCCTATTTATTTGTACCTCCAAGATGTTATGAATGTCTTTGAACTATCTATTATATTTGCAGATATCGCTGAATCCATCTATATCACCATATATCCCTCTATTGCCTTTTCTATCTGTATTATATATATGCATATGTGTACATATATATATATATATATATATATATATATATATATATATATATATATATATATATATATATATATCTGGCAGGGAACGTGACAGGCACAGCACTACCATATGCTGTAAGACTCATGTACTGTTCAGGTGTTGGCATTCCGTGTTCCACTGGCTGTTGTGTTTACAATGTTTGAGGGCTGCGTATGTAGGAGTCACACATTGGGCCACCTATACATTACAATTTACAGGTGGTCATGTTTGTGTGCCATCCATTTTACTGTGTGTGCATGTGGAGAGGTGTCAGTCTGTAGGGGCCTACACTGTCAGAGTATGTGCTATACGTTCCCTCTTTGCCAAGGCATAGGCATATTGGGCATGCCTCCATCTGCCTACTGGGGCTGGCACAGTGTGTTCATGGTCTGAATCCCTCTGTGCCTGTAATGGCCTTGGCAATTGCGGTGGGCTATGAGGGCCTTCACCATTTGGTCCCTGCTGCAGCTGTTTCTGCAGGATCATATTATGTAGCATGGCACATACTATGACGATGTGGGCACACATGCCTGGAGAGTACTGCAAGGCTCCACCAGATGTATCCAAGCACCTGAACCTTGATTTCAGCATCCCGAAAACATGCTCTATGATGATTCTGGTTTGTGCGTGTGCCTCATTATGGCGTTCTTGCATGGGTGTGTGTGCATTTCTGATGGGAGTCATCATCCACGGCTCCAGTGTATAGCCAGCATCCCCCACGAGATGGCCATGTGGGATGTCCCCCCTGACAAATACCTGATACAGCTGTGAGGCATGCCAGATATGGGAGTCATGGTAGCTTCCAGGGCTGCCAGCACACACATCCATGATAATGCCCTGAACATTGCACATGACCTGGCAGTTGATGGAGTGGAATCCCTTGCGGTTTATGTAGTGCCTACCCTGCTCACCGGGTGGTGACTTGATTTGTATGTGCGTGCAGTCTATCGCACCCAGTACCTCCGGGTATTGTGCCACACGGTGGAAGTGGCGCATATTGCTGGCCAACTTTTCCTGAGTTCTGGGGAAGTATATCTGCTCATTGGCATGTGGTAACATGGCATCCAGGAACTGGTGTAGTACCCTGGATGCTGATGCCTGTGCGATACCCATTATATCTCCAGTTGGCCTTTGGAAGGTACCTGTGGCCAGTATTCACAGGCTTACACATACCTTCGTGTCCACTGGGATGGGTTCCCCTCTGTTGTTTCTGGTTCTCAGGCATGGCCGGCACAGCTCCACTATTTGCTGTAAGATGTCCCTGTCCACCCTGTAACACTCTACTATCTCCAGGTCATGTAGCCCCTGGTAGGTTACCCTTGGTCTGAGCACTCTCCTTCTCCTCCGAGGCCTGCGGTGATTGTCGGTATCATCCTCCACAACACCGTCAGTCTCTAACACATGCTGATGAATCACAGCTATGGCAGCTCCCAACATGTACATTTTAAAAGTTCCCCATGTGTTTACACCTATGGTGCGGTGTTTGGAAATACACAGGTGTGTGTTGGGTTCTTTCACACTTTATACTATTGTGCTGTGAAAACCGATGATGTCATAGGGTGTGTATGTACTATCGTAGCTACAGGTTATCTTATGTGTTTTACTGCTGGAACTACTATTGTGGTGCCTTTGGTGTTGAATTACATTTGCCTGCCGTGGATTACCTCTTGACCTTCCCTTTACATTTCTGCACGTTGCACCTACCATTTTCTGGCATGCATCCTGCAGCCTACTTTCATTTGTACTTTCCTGGACCTGGCGTATCTTGCGTTATGTGTGCTACTGCCAGTCTGCTGTCAGTTTGCTTTGCTCTGCTGTGTCAGGTCTCCTATCTTTGCAATCCAATACCTCCCCTCCTTTCTTTGCATTCAAATGCCTCCCCTATCCTGTTTTGCAGGTTTCTGCAAGCAGACTTGTCAGCTGCCATCGATTGGCCTTCATGGGTTGATCGGTGTTAATTGCTCATTAGTACTCCAATTACCCTACTTCCGCATTTCCTTCTTTTCTTCCCCTGACCTTCCTGTTTCTGCTATTGTTTGCGGTGCGTGTGTCCGATTACTGGGTTTCGGGCACGTTTTCATCCTCATACACATGTGCTTTTGGGCACCATGTGTTCTCTCAGCTAAACGATTCCTCCCCACCCCTGTCCTGCAGCTTTGCTTAGCAACGGACAGGCCAGATTTGCAATGATCCAATGTGCTTACTGCTACGGTGGCATACACCTATGCTGATGTCATGTATCTCCTCTGAGCCACTCCTCGGTGTTATACCACTGCACCATATGGTACAACCTTCATCTGGCGGGACATTTGAGATTCAGTATTATCTGCCTCATTTGCATGGCATTGCCTACTAATTCATAGTTACCGCACCGAACACTATCGCAAGCCCTTAGCAACCCTTGCACCTTGGTTGTGGTGTTCCATGCCTACCATTGTGTATTATGCTGTAAACCTGATTTCTATTACATTGCGATTTTATGACATTTTTATATTATTTCTTTATGTTACAGCTTCCGCACACATGCCCTGCGGTTGTGCTGTGCGTTACTGTGGACATGACATTAAATGTTGTTATTTACGTGTTGTGCATCTTTTCTTATGCCATTGGCTGTGTATTTTGCCGTTGGCATATATTAACGTTGTGATAGCTGGGTCTGGCCCACTTCCATAGCTCCGATGTTCTGTTTGGGAAAATGTAAACCGTGTTTTTTGGTTTACATTTCCGTGGGCTTACGCTACGCCTGCACCACTTCATGAATCGCTATATGCCTTCATTTGCATGGTGCGACACTGCACATGGGGTGATTAGCATACCTACGCCGGGGGCTGCGCAGTTCTGGCATACGCCGGTAGTGCACGTGGAATTGGATCGTACCTGAATCGCTCGACGGCCATATTTGGCATTATAACGCCTACTCTATGCATGCGCCTGGCGCAAGCTTCATTAATCCCGGGGATCATCCACAGACCATTTGTAGGATAGTACTTTATGTTTAAATTCTAATGGACAGTCATGAATGTATTATTCTTCCCAACATCCTACAACAATATTAGCATATGTGTTGGCTATGGATGACCCATAACCACTCCTGCTTTCTGGTGGAACACATGATCCTCAAACATGAATACATTGTTGGTCAATACAATATTTAACAATTCACAACTTGTCTCAATTTCTCTATCATGCATTTTGCTAAATTAACAGAGAAACCCACAAATGGCTTCTACCCCATACTAAGTGGGGATCACTGTAAATAAATAGTGATTTGACATCTAATGTTAAAAATAAAAACTCAGTTTTGTTATTATTCTTGTGCCATTCTTAAAAATCACTAGTATCTCTGATATAGCACTTCACTTTCAATAGATATGTACTCAGAACTGATTGCAAATATAAGGAGATGGGTTCAGTTACCCAACCACCCCCTGAAACTATCACTGTCATGGGTGGATGTCCTCAATTTTCATGTACTTTCTGCACCCCATATATAACTGGTATTATCTGACATGGGGCATTAAAGCAATTAAATATATCAATAGAGATTTTCTATCAGTTGTAAATCATCGACACACATATTAACCTTGCTAGCAAATGCTGGTATATCCTTCTTAATTATTACAGTGAACGTGTTTGGCATCATTTAAAAATTCAAGCATGCATGCAATGTAATTTTTCTTATTAAATACCACAATAGTTCCCCCTTTATCAGCTTTTTTTATCACAATATCATTATTATTTTGTAGTCTCAGGAGAGCTTCACGTTCTCTTAGCATTAGAGTGTAACATTTCTTTTTATCTCTATGAGCATCCAGATCTAGTATCTCACATTCACAAATACTATAAAATGTATTCACCATCGGACAATATGTAGGGATAAATGAACTTGGCTTCTTACATACCTGTGTTGCAAGAGGTATTAAGTCTCTAAATATAAGTTTTAGACTGAGACTTCTAACAAATAATTTTAGGTCTGTTAGAGATTAGAAAACAATATCACTGCTCTTTGAAATAAATTGCAACCCTTTCTGTAATAAAAAAAACATCCACAGTCAATTCCAAACTCGACAGGTTAATAACAGTTCACTAATCTAATTGCCTTGATGGTTGGACCGGCTCCAAGTTTGTGAGCCATTGCTTCTCCATCTCCCTCTTCTTTATCTGTACTGTAATTAATTCCCCTTCCAAACAATTGCAGTGCTGAACCCAACAACACTTGCAGATGAGACGGATGTTATTCTAAGGCTGTAGAATGCAAGCATGTGAATATGATCCAACCATCATTGTTTATATTTGTATGGTGGAGGAAACAGGCAGATAAGAAACAGGAGACAGGTGAAGATAATTGTTTGCAGGTGAATTCCTTGAGTTGTCTAATACTGATCCATGGTGAGTAGCAAAGGCTTTAAGTAAAATTTCAACATTCACTTTACAGTGGTCAAAATCTTGTAAAGATGCAAGTCCAGATTACATTATCAAAAACTTTAGCAAATTTAAACTACATCAACAAGGAAAAAATATTCAGCACGTGGCTGGATTAAAATCATTATGTTATCTTCATCATATACTAACAGAACTGTTAAAGAATGTTCCTGAGTTGGAAAAAAATGTGAAGGACATGAGCATAAAAAACATTTAGATGGAGGCACTCCCTCAAAAGGAAGGAGAACAGACTACAGCAGAAGCAGAAAGTAGATTAATCTCTTTACCAACAAGAATAATACAACAGTATAAGCAGCAGTGTGGGAAGGGATGTGCAAGTCTTCCCTTCAGAGCAACAGTGTCAACATTAATGTGCAACTGAGAGTTTAGTACAGACATCCAGGAGGTTGAATGACCATCACCAGATACTGATGAATGTGAGGACTGTGATTTCAGAGGGAATCTACTAGGAGAAGCATGTCCTGTGATGGAGCAAAATGGTGATAGCACAAAAGATGGAAGTCAGTCACAGAAGTGGACAGCAGTGAGAATAAACACTCAGACCAAGTTACTGAAATTTACACTGATGTATAAACAAAACCTAGAGAGGCAGTTTTAACTTGGTTCCTTCAGCTATGGGACACAGGAAGAAATGCAATACATTTAAATGCAAAGGAAAAGCGCAGACCCTTCTGCCTAGCATAGCAATCACATTGAAAATGGATTCTAAATCCATTACACCTACACGGTGGAGCAGTTCAAAATGGTTGTTTTGCTAGCAGCTAGGTTTGATTTAACTTAAATCACGGAAAGCATTAGAAGATGTTGTTAGACAACAGTTAAGAGAAATGGCAATGTTACTTGCTATCTCTTCACAAGACTTTGATCAATATGTTCCTTTGATACCAGAGTCACGAGCGGTATGAGAAATAAGTTAATAAAGAATGCTTTATGGAGAAAGTGACAGCTAATGTCAACTATAGGAGGTAAAGTTGGACAGGACACTTGGGTGTGGAACAAATATTAACTCAACTGGGAGAATTAATAAAAGAAATAGAGGCAGAGAATGGACCATAAGGAAAATGCAGACAAACAGCAGGGCAAAAAAGTAACCAGAAAACAAATGTTTGCATGGCTTTTAAATGGGGAGCAACAGTTAGTGATGGGATAAGCAAAGGAAAAATGTATAAAATGGAAAAAGAAATAAAAGGAGTAAAGGGGAAACAGAGAGAAAGGAAAATCAGATCCAGGATAACATTCAACCCCTGTGCAAAGTACAGCAGCTAAGGGCACAGTGAGAGCACCTGCCACTGTGGACCAATGCCCATATGTAGCCCTTATGATTTATGGGTATAATAGACCACAGCATGTCATAGCATTAGTAGACACAGGAGCTAATGACTACGTTTGCAGGATAACCTGAAGAGATTAAAGGCCAACTATAAAGATTTATGGATATGGAGGTACAAAAACTACTGGGTTAAAAGCAAGGATTAAAATGACATTGGGGATGCAGTACCTATGTGGAATACAAATCATAATAACCCCCATACTAGATCACATTTTAGGTAAAAACTCAATTAAATAGGTATGTGATCATGGAATAGTTTTAAATAGATACTTAGTTACCAGTGTCATTATGTAATGTGAAGTTGATCATCAACTAAATCAGAGGCAATTGCAACCTAAATCATGTGGTCAAATATACCAAAGTAGCAGACAGAGGCAAATATGACAAATAGATGCTATTAGACCATTACCAATAGTGAAAAATCAGCAAGAACTAAAACAATTCTCTTCATTGTGGAATAGAAAATATTTCAATGGCAAACCATACAGATTTATGGGTATGAAAGTGCAAAAACTACTGGGCTAAAAGCAATTATTAAAATGGCCTTTGGGGAAAGACTACCTACGCTGATTACAATTGTAATAACCCCTATACCAGATCCCATTTTAGGGTGAGACTCAACAATGAAATGGGTATGACATCATGGAATAATTTTAAACAGAGACTTGGTTACTAGTATTATTAAGCAATGTGAAATTTGTCAACAAATAAATAAAAAGCAATAACAACCTAAATCATGTGGGCAAATATGCTGAGGTAGTAGTCAAAAGTAAATATGGCATTATTGGACCACTACCACCACCATTAGAGCTAAATCAGCAATCTTATCTGACAATGGTGGGCACTTAATTGGGTTTGTTTACAATTTCACCAAGTAAGAAAGCAGACCAACGTGCTGTGCTAAAAGGCTTAGATAAGTTGTAGGCAACCTATTTACTGCCTAAAGATATTGAACATGATTAGCAGAGTAATCGTATTGGACAAACAGGAATTGGGAAAAGAAAACAAGAGTTCACTGGGTACTGCATATATGATCAGTAAGTGACTGGATTAATAAAATGTGCAGAAGGTCTATTAAAGAAATTCAAAAGAACAACAATGGAACATTGCATGGATGGGCTAAAATACTTAAATTGTCTATAAACCAATTAAACAACAGAATTTGTAAGAATCATAAAACTCCACTGTAACTGTATATGAACAGTGGATCTTCCAATTGTTGCCTTGTAAAACTTGACAGACTATACCCAACAGCTGAAGTTACCAGAAAACTTACACTGTGGACATAGCCTATTAGGAGGAGACTGGTTGAAAATTACTATATGAAAACAAGATTAAAAAGTGGTGGTAAAACTACAGACCTAGACAAGAAGACCCAAATTATCCTAGAAAAAGACAGCCCCTAATGAAATGTGCACATCATGACACAACCATACTATTAAAATATTGTGTTGAGTCAAGAGGGAACCAGAGCAATAATAACATCTCTAGCCAACCAAATAAATGTGGGACTGTAATATGGGATGGACCTGGAGATACTGTACTGTGTTTGTTTGGGGGGAGCTGCAACATTCAAGAAGTTATTTGTAGATGGACCATGGAACTGAAACAATTCCCTTCATTGTGGAATAACAAAAACATCAGTGGACAGTGGTACATTGGACGTATTACTGTTAATAGTAACAATGAACCATTGTATACGTTTCTGTGGAGACTGCTGATTTATCTGAACTTTCAACAAGTTACTCGTGAATTGCAAAAGCTGCTAAAATCATTAAATACAACTCTAATGGGAGCAAATGAATCTATAATTAAAAGGGAAACATACCAGTGATAAAGGACTTGCTGATTATTATTTGCTTGTGTGTGTGTGTGTGTGTGTGTGTGTGTGTGTGTGTGTGTGTGTGTGTGTGTGTGTGTGTGCGTTTTACTGTGCTGTTTATATTGCAAAGGAACTCAGATGTATACAAAATGCATACAAGCTTGCAGCAGTATATTCTTTGATTTTGTACTTTGCATGGGTGTTTTGATCCAAACGGTGGAGTGCAGGGCCCTACACACATTACCTGTGCATGTGATGTGGCTTAAATCTTCTAA
Source organism: Protopterus annectens (assembly GCF_019279795.1). Lineage (NCBI taxonomy): Eukaryota > Metazoa > Chordata > Ceratodontiformes > Protopteridae > Protopterus > Protopterus annectens. Next base: position 989,582,508 of record NC_056747.1, read on the forward strand.
TAAGCAGTATATATGATTCTGTAGTACTAATGTTTTTATATTACAGGTTAAGGTTGTACTGCAGGTTTTTATTATAGTTAAACACTGCAGCATTTAATCTTACAGTATTAACAGTTTTATTAGCATCATTGTAGAATTATTAAGCCGTGCCTGCCTTAACTTTCACCATACACAGAGAGGGGAATTGATTACAAAATGCTCTGAAGCAGCTTATGTGAGATGAAAAGAAATTAGCCTCGAAAAGTAATAAACTTTAATGCATTCCTGAAGACTACTTTCTTTAAAACAGCTTGTGTGTTGTTGTGTCTTTCAGCTTTTCCCAGTTAGGGGGTCGCCACAGCGGAACTCCGGTCCACTAATGATTGGCAGTTGATTTTTACGTGCCGAGTTGCCAGCCCTGACGCATAACCTTCAACGAAGGTATGCCCATTCACGCATGTCTCCATGCAGAAGACGCTCTAGCTGAGAGTCGAACCAGACAGCATCTTACTGTGAGGCGACAATGCTACCGCAGCACCACCACCGCAGATTTAAAAACAGCTTGTGTGTATGAGAAAATAATGTAAAGTAAGCACCAGACATGAGGAAAATTTAAGCAGTAGATAATGAAATGAACTCAAAATGTTTTGGTTCTAGAAGTTTGACAGCATATACACATACAAAGCAAAGAAGTCGTACAGCTTTATGCAACATTCTACAGTAAAAAAAAATCTACATTCTACAATAATAATAATAAAATATAGCAACTGCACATTCTAAGAGTCATTAACAGTGAATTGCAATTCAAATTTTACATTCCACAATAATAGTAGTAAAAATCTAGCAAACTATTAACAAAATTTGGAGGTTAAGGAGGAGTAGGAGGGCAAATGATGCGAGTGCAGAGATGATGCACAGAGTTAGAAGGTGGGTTTTGATATAGGAGGGTCCTATGTCAGGAAGGAGCAGGGGCATTCCCACTTTAAAGACAGGTAGGAATGGAGGAGGGATTTAAAGTTAGAGTGGTTATGAGTATTTCTAAGGGAGGAAGGAAGAGAGTTCCGTACTTTCGCTAAGGGTCAGGATAGCAGAGAGTGTCCAGGTGGCCATAAAGGTTTGTAGATTTTGGACAGGTTCTGATTTTCTGCGTGGTTAGGTATATAGCGGGTTAAGGAGGTGGAGAGAGAGGTACAGGACGATGGGTTAAATATGAGCTTATGGGCAGTGATGAGTTTAAGGAGGTTCAGATAATTGGGAAGTTCGAGCCATTGCAGTGAGTTGAGGGAGATGGAGTGATGGGATGAGTTCCTAGATTTGGTTGTGAATTTGCATATTTTATTGTATCAGGCTTCTAATTTAGTTTGAAGACCAAGCTGAAGATTTGAGAACAGAGGAGTGCCATACATTAGGGAGGAAAGAAGGTATGTGGAGGCAAGTGTCTTTCTGGATGAGGGGGTGAGATAACGGTTATGCCTATATAGGATCCTAATTTTTGATGTTTAGTTTGGATGTGGATATTGAATTTTAGATGTTCATCAATAATGACAGCAAGCAGTTTGGTGTGAAGGACAATTTCAATGGGGGTGTTATTTTATCTTATGATCTTGAAGAAGTTTTTTAGCAATGGGGGAGTGTTTATATAAGGAAAAAATCACTAATTTGGTTTTAATAGCATTAAAGGCTAGGTGGTTGTTTTGCGTCCATGTTTCAATATTTGAGAAAGCTGAGTGGGTTATCTGCAGAAGGTCGGAAGGGGTGTCAGCTGAACAAGATGAGTGTCAAATCATCTACATACTGGATTAGTGTGGAATTGGAGATGGAGTGGTGAAAGTTGCTGATGAATATATTGAAAAGTAAGGGGCAAAGGACAGAACCTTGGGGTACACAAGTAGGGGTGAATAGAAAGGAAGAAGTGGAATGTTTCCATTTAACAGCTTGTTGTCTTTTGGAGAGTTGTGATAGGAGTATAGGGTGGCAGATGGTGTCGAAGGCTTTGGAAAGGTCTAGGAACATGACTGATACAATTGTGCCGGAGTCACGAGCATGGTTAATGGACTTGAGGAAAGAGAGGAGTGCAGAGATGGTACTGTGGCCAGGACGGAATCCATGTTGTATGTGGGTTAGAAGGTTGTTTTGTGTTAGATAAGGCAACAGTTGTGAGGGAATACATTTTTCTGGACTTTTGAGAGTGGGGAAAGTATGGCAATAGGATGGAAATTAGTGGTGTCAGTGTTTTTACTACTTTTATGGAGTGGGATGATGAATGCTTGTCTCCGAAGTGAGGGAACATAAGATTCTTGGATGGACCTATTTATTATAATGGAGACAGAGAAGGCTATGCTGTTGACAGATAGCTTGAGGAAGGATGCAGGTAAATTATCTGGTGCTCTGAAGCATGGTTTCAGTTGGAGGAGGAGTTTTTTTATTATGTGTTTGGGCACAGGATTGAGGTTGAAGGAAGGGGTAGATGTTTTGAGATTAGAGGAGAAGGTATTGGGAGGGGGGAAGATACTGGAGGGAAGATGGGGAAGCTGGCAGTAAGTTTGGCTATACATTCTACAAATAAGGTGTTAAATAGTGAGGCTATTTCTTGATCAGAGCAGTTAGAGTTTGGGCATGGGTTGTCTTTACTGCCGGGGTGAAGGAGGGAGGTGATAGTATTCCAGAATTTTCTAGAATTGTTAATATGTCCGGACTGAAGCTTAGAGTAATATGTTTACAGCTTTCTGGTTATTAGTTTTTTTATGGAGTTGCGGAGTTGTTTATGTTCTAGTAGGGTGTTAGGTTGCTTATTTCCTGAGGTATTATTTCCACTTTTTGTCTTTTAGGAGCATGATTTGTTTAGTTTCCTTAGATAGCCTTGGAGAAGTTATAGCTTTAACTCTTTTGGTCGTGAGAGGAGCAAGGTTATTGAGTAGGTACAGAAAAGCTTCATTAAAGTAGTTGATGGCATTGTCAAGGGGCAGAGTTTTTAAAGGTGTCCAGTCAGTTAATTTTAGGCAGTCTGAAAATGTTTGTGGGTTGAAGCTGATGTGAAGTACATGTGGGATACTGCCTTGGAACAATGTATAGTTACATATTTTAATCTGTAATATTGTTTCCTACAGCTTGTATCTGCATACAGTCCATAACTAAAATATGCTGCTGAATATCTACATTGTAAGTGAAGGAAGATTTCCTATTATTAAGTCTGCCTTCCCCCACAGCATCCTGTATGTCTTACATATATATGCTGTCAGCTTATGATGTGGGGACACCTGCCATGGGATCATCATGTGTAACCCCAGCTATCATACCACAGAAGCCTAATGTCACATGATACTGCATAGCAGGTCCCCTCTAGTGCTGTAAGTGAAACTCACTATTCAAGTGTATATCCCTGTGAGATTCTGTGTGGCAGCCAGCTACACCTGTAATCATGCAGATTTACCCCTACCTCTGGCTTGAGATATTGTTGAAGTGTGCCACTGTCCACTGCATACATAGTTGTGGAACCTACTGTGTTTCTATTCCTAAAAACTTTTATTATTTTGAATACCCCCTTGCAGCCTACTGCCCCCAAAATCACTTACCTATAGCTATAAGTTTTCTTCACTTGAGATTTCTTATATTCTCTGGAGGGGATGGATGGTAGAAGTTGGTCAACTTATGCTGAGATGGATTGATGTCCCGCTACATGTACTCTGGATCCATGGGCACTAGCTGACAGGATGTGTGAGTGCCAGCAGGAGAGCTCAATAGCATCAGTGCTGTCAGTGGGCAGAATCACACAGTGCAGCACCATTTGATAGGAGTCACCAGTTTGATCAGGTGGGCTTGCAAAAAGTCATATAGCATGGCGGCAAAGACATAGCCACTGAAGTGAGAGCTCTTCCCACTTCAGACATAACTGTAAGGAAGAGAAGATTCCAGTCTGTGTACACAAAGTTAATGAATATTCAGATATAGTACCTGGAGGAGTGGGCAACCATCATATATATATATATCAGAGGGAGATGCACAAGGTTAGCAACCATGTGACTTAAATAGGAATAGCCTATGACTTAAATAGGAATGCTGGAAGGGCAAATTTATCTCCTAGTGACTGCCATGTCTTTGGGACAGGATACCAATTCATGTGACACAGAGCACCTCTATGACACTGTTCATGAGGAACCTGGATGAGTGGATGGGGCACTGTAAATTCTTATCAGGGATAGCACCCACAACCCTCCAGGACATGGGCAGTCATCACTAAGTGCAATCTTGTGTATTGACTAGTACTTCTACGGTATTATATTGGGTTGAAATGGCTAAACTTAAAATGACCTCCAGGTCAATAGCCTAGTAATCTCCTATGATCATATGGTACTATGTTGTATGTCTAATAACTGTGTATTATGGGCTGTCAAGCCACAAATACCTCTGCATATGGTTCTACACGTACACCAGGTGTGTAATCACAAAGGAATTGCAGTGGAGGTATGTGTCTATTCTATATCTGCACAGCCTACACTACTGTCTGCCTGCACAACACAGGGCCTTGCATGTAGCACCGTATGCTTTCTCTGCATCAAGACCAAAAACAATGGTATTCTCTTACATTATGCTTCCCTCTGGATCATCAGTGTTCTGTTAATTTTTTGCCCCCCCCCTACAAAACTACACTGATCCATGTCTATCAATTTTCAGCATCACTTTTGCCATTCTTTTAGCCATTATAAACATAGGCACTTTATAGTCATGGTTTAGCATTAAAATGGGCCTGTAAGAAGCTGGATCTGATGGATCTTTACCCTCTTTAGGTATTACGGCTATCACTGCTTTCTTCCAGGATGTTGGTACTTCTCTCTCTCTTAAAATACTGTTAAACAAAACCTTCCAGATCTTTATCAGTTTGTTTCCATTCTAACTTCCAAACATCCACAGGAATACCATCTATTCCTGAGGGGTTCCCTGTAGATTGGTTATACATAGCCATTGTTATCTCATCTCCTCCTATTCTAACTACTCACCTAGTACTTCCCAATGAATTGGAAAAGATGCCTGGTAATGAATCCAGTGTGAGACTAGGGTAAAAAAGTCCCCCAGTACTTTAACAACCATGACCTACAGTTTACCTAAAGCTTTTATAGGTTCATAGGTAAGTACTAGGCTATCTGCCCAAGGGCATTTGTAAGCCTAGCCAGAGTGTGTTGGCTTTTGCCACCTCCTTAGATTAGTTCCCTATGCCTCTGACCAGCAGAGCCATTAGTTCCCTGCGCCTCTGTCCAGCAGAGCCACTGCAGTGATCCCCTGGGGTAAATTTTCTGTTTCCCATCCACCCGTCAAGGTTTCTCTTGACGAGTGCTAGTGAGGGCCTCTTCCTGATGTATATTGGAGTTTTGTTCCAAAGCATGGGGAGTCCCTGGGTCAGGAATCTATCCCTCTGGGACGTCCTATTTATCATTGTGGTAAGGTTTATATCCCTAGAGCGTGTGGCTCTCAGGGATTTGGATTTTTTTAGGTAGAGCATATCCATCAATTCTGGGTTGGACATGGCCTTGTATGTTAAGCAGAGATCACCTCTGAGTAAGCGGTATGCAACCGAGTACAGCTGGAGTTTCTTTAGTTGGGCTGCGTAGGTCATCTGTTTGAGGCCAGTAATTTTCTTGGTGAGGTACTTTTGTGGTCTTTCCAGCTGTTGCAGGTGTCTTGTAAGGTACATCTCAAATGAGGCGTTGTATTCTCCAATGGGTCTAATAAGTGATGAGCAGAGAGGCACAATAACCTCCTTTGTTCTGGATGAGAACCCTTTTGAGATTAGGTGGGCCACGTAGAAGGATTTTCTAACCACCTTGGCAATATGATTATCAAAGGAGAGATTGCTATCTACTTGGGTCCCCAGATCCCTTATTACTTTTTCTGTATTTAGGGGACTACCAGCTATGTGGTAGTTCGTGGGTACTTTTTTTCCAAAGGGGATGACTATGCACTTTTTGGTATTCAGCTTGAGGCCATGATTTTGACACCAGGTATCCGTCTCAGTGAGACCCTTCTGGAGGGTGTCTGTATCAGCCAGAGAATCAGTTATGGCCCCTAGTTTGCAGTCATCTGTGAACTTGGTCAGCCAAAGTCCTCCTGTGCTTGCCTGTACCTTTGAGAAGTATATACCGAACAGGAGGGGTCCTAGGACTGAGCCCTGGGGGATGTCACTTGTAACCGTTTTAGAGTCGGACCTAGAGTCTGCAACTCACACCGTGTGGGTTCTGTCCGTGAGCCAATTTGCAACCCATCTCGTGATGTAGGGGTTAATGTTGAGGTTGGTGAGTTTGTCTATAATACCAGAATGGGGAATGGTGTCGATTTGCAGCAGAGGCCCGAGGAGAAAAGCTCCATTTTGCATACAATGCAGTAACATACAAACAATACAGTAGTATACAAAGCAAATATAGAAGGATTTATAAGAAAATACAGTGCTATGTAATTATATTTCCTAGGACATTTTTACATAGTAGTATTAACTATGGATACATTTCTTAGAAATTCAGTAACTTTATAAAGCTGTAATGCTTTCAAAAGGTAGCATTAAAATTAGAAACTTGATGAGAAGAGTAGTTTTTAGTATCTTTGTCTTTACCCAGGGGTGTTACAGGAGCATAGGCATTTGTTAGAAAGATGGGTTATGAGGAGTTTTTTTAAATTGAGTAGTGGAGGTATTGGATGTAAGGGTGGCTGGTAGAGAGTTCCAGAGTTTGGAGATGCAGTAGCTGTAGAGAGATTTCCCTGCTTCGTTTTTGTAATTTGTGACCTCAAGAAGGTTAAGGGTATTAGATCTCAAAATTATTTTTGTGGTGTAAGGTTGTATAAGATGTTGGAGAGTTGCGACTTGTCTGGGTGGTAGTATAGCTTTCATTTTCCTTTGGGAAAGTTTTCTTTTTCCTAAGGCTCTCCCAAATCATGTTGCATGTGAAAAAAGTATAGTGTAAGCCAGCAGTGATATGCTTCATGTACTAAGAGGATATCATACATGCCACACTGCTAAAAAAGTATTCATCATTTCCTCAATTACCCACATAGCCTCATTGCAGAGGCATAGTAGATTCGGAGCTTATCATGAACAGGGTTACAATGAACTGCCAAGCACATGGACACACAAGTGAAGAAGTGTAATTTCACTGCATATTATGTCATTGTATGTGGGAGGAAATGCAGTATCAAAACTCACAGGCAAATTCTACAGATTCAGATACAGTGTCACCATTTAGAACTGAACTGGGGACATAAGTAATGTAAGGCAGTAATGGTGATTACTTCATTGACTGTGCTATTTTGGAGATAAAATAGTACGTAGCTAATAAGAAGATTCTGGTCCTCCAGAATAAGCTAAATAAAATAGTGTTTTCATTCATAATCCCATGACACATGTGTAGCATACACAATAAGTGATCTAAAGTAAGTTTTAGCACTTAATTAATGCCAAATGAAAAATTTCCTCCAGTGATCCATTTAGCAGTTTTTCCTTGTCTGCATAAGCACTTCACTGACACCAAATGAAATATTTCCCCCAACAATCCCCTCAGTAGTTTGTCCATGCCTGCACAAGAACTTCACTGACACCAAATGGAACATTTCCCCCAACATTCCATTCAGTAGTTTCTCCATGTGCATCCATGCACTTCACTGACACCAAAAGGAACATTTCCCCCCAAAATGTCTGCACAAAGGCATTAGTGATGACAGAATGAATAATTTCCTCAAATTAACCCTTCTGTAGTTGGTCCATTATTGCTGAAGTCATTCACTGGCACCAAATAAAACATTTCCCCCAACGATCATTTCAGTAGTATGTCCATGTCTGTACACACATGTTTACTGACACCAAAAGAAACATTTCCCCCATGATCCTTTCAGTAGTTTGTCCATATCTGCACAAGTACTTCACTAACACCAAATCAAACTTTACCCTTGTGATCCTTTAAGTACTTTTCCATGTATGCACAAGCACTTCTCTGATACCAAATGGAACATTCCCACCCAATGATCCCTTCAGTAGTTTCTCCATGTATGCACAAGCACTTCTCTGACACCAAATGGAACATTCACACCCAATGATCCCCTCAGTAGTTTCTCCATGTATACCCAAGCACTTCTCTGATACCAAATGGAACATTCCCACCCAATGATCCCTTCAGTAGTTTCTCCATGTATGCACAAGCACTTCTCTGACACCAAATGGAACATTCCCACCCAATGATCCCCTCAGTAGTTTCTCCATGTATGCGCAAGCACTTCTCCAACACCAAATGGAACATTCCCACCCAATGATCCCCTCAGTAGTTTCTCCATGTATGCGCAAGCACTTCACTGATGCCAAATGAAACATTTCCCTCAAAGACACCTTGAGCAGTTTGTCCATATCAGCCCAAGCACTTCACTGACATCAAATGAAACATTTCCTCCAATGATCCCTTTAGCTAAGAGGTTGAGAGGTATGCAAACCTCTTAACTGCTGCTGCCACTGCTGCATCAATCTTACTCCCCCCACCCCCACCCTAAAACACAGTTGTGGATCAGAGCATGCATGCTAGCACAATTTCTAGCTTGAGCTAAGAGTTCAAGAGGTATGCAAACCGCTTAACTGCTGCTGCCACTGCACAATTGCTTTCACTCCTCACATTTGTATATGCACACACACACTCAGACACACACACACACACACACACACACACACACATGGATAAACATTTTTTTTTACTTTTACACCCGCTAACAAAAGTTTGTCTGAGTCTAGGTGTACTGGCCTCTGGAACATTTCAGCAGCATAAGGGAGATGCCACAGGAGTATCCCAGGCAGCTGCCATTAAATTGGTCTTGCATTTCCTGGCAGGTGGCAGCCATGTGCACCATCCACTTCCTAGCAGCAGTCATGGATTAAAGAACTGCCATGCAACAGTTATGTGCTATAGCTAGTTTCCCCTGCATCCTCCATGAAATAGACTGCATGCACTTTCCATTTAAAACACCTCCTGTATCTGATGCAGAACTGTACATCAAAAGAAAGGGGTGTCAGGTGGTGTGCTCAGCAGATTCTTGATTGCTGATATCATGATGACACACTCTGGTAGTGTCCATAATGCTGCCATATGAACGGACACAGGTCTGAGATCTTCTTTCCAACATGGTGAAATACCTGAGGGACTACTAGTCAGTAATCAGAATCCACACCTGTCAACATTATGCATGAGGGCAACATATGTCCTGGTGGTATGATTTGAGGCCTGTAACATATCTCATCTGAGGAGGCACAGGTGGCCCATCTCCAGTGACATTCCTCACCCTCTCATAGCAGCAGTCTGCAGACTGCACTGAGGATTGTGCCAGAGTAACATCACTGACAGGTCTCACTGGATCTATTGTGACTGTCCAAAGAACTGGTAATGTTTGGAAGGTCTGTTCGCACTTCATTCCTCCTGACAGCATTGCCTATCCATCAAAGAAGATTACAATCATACTAGGGAGGAACCTCAATTATAATTTCATTCTCTCTTTGTGTGAGAAATTGTCTTCCCTACTTCTGATTGACATTTGGAAGACAGTGTGATATGCAACTGTTATACTTTATATGGAGGCTCGCATATTGATATGATGATGTTACAAGTATATGTCAACTGACTGTCTTACTTCTCATATACAATGCAAAGCTGTGCTAAACAATCAGTTTCATTTGTACTACTTTTATGAATAATCAGAATAAATATGACAAAATGTCTGAATATGTAATACATAAGAAGTAACAACATAGTCACATGTACACTCCATTAAAAAGTTGCATAGGTCATGTTTGGGATTTGAATCCATGGCAGTGGATATCATAACAAGTAAGGGACAGCCACACTACCAATGTGCCATAGTAATGGTGTTCTACAGTTACATGCACATCCAAATGGAATGAGGATGTGTTCTCCAAGAATGTCAGATGCCTGTCACATACAACCACAGTCAATGTTACACATCATAACAAATGTTAATCTCATAATATGGTATGCCATACACATAATGGAAGTTATACAGAAACAGTGCAGACAAAACGTCAGCATATTAAAATGAACGGTTATGCACTCATGGTAACATATCAACACAATAAACAGTGAATCATCCTCATCTTGTTACTATCAGACTGCGTGTGCTAACTACTACTACTATATTACTAAGCATCAGAAAGTATCTGTAAACTAGTCAGTGAACATACAACTTATGGAAGCCCTCAGAAGTCATTAGTTTCCATAAACACACCACAGACATTGAAGGTTAGAAATAACACTAGAGATATATTTTCATTCTATCCATATCTATAGCTCACTAAGACTGTTTCCTTTGTATCCATATGTTATTACTGCATAGGGGGAAATCCCCTTGTCAGTGGTGGTATTTTACCCATCTCTGTATGTATATTGTTGAATTCTATCCCCTCCTTATGTCACAGACAGATTATAATGCAGACAATTTACCAAAAAAATAAAAATTAAAAAAGGACTGGCAACATGTGTAAGTTGATTTACATAGATTAATGATAACATAGATATATGATAAGAGCAATCTATTCCACCGCAATGCCAGCAGGTGACAGGTTACGTTTGATGCTAGCTATACATAATCTATACCTTAAAGTGACTTAGAAGTTTGATAAAACAAATGAACAAAGTAATTAGGACTCTCCATAGAGATTCATGCGATATAACAGTAGTAAATACAATATATTACTGTGCAGCTAAATTAATAACAGATAAAGTCTTACCACAAAAACACAGGGCAGTAAGGGAACGAAAGGGTAGAAACTAAATACCATCATGAAAGTACTGAATAGAGAAAACTGTAAAGCAAGAAGTGTCACGTTTAGAGGAGCATAGAAGAGGGAATAGATCGACAAAAATGCTCAGAAAGACATACGTGATAAAAGCAAGGCGTAGTATCAAAACAGATCAGGATCTATCATGCCCTGTCTCAAATAAATGAAAAACATCAGCATAGGCAGAAAAATTAAGGGGATATGCAGATAAATATAAAGGAAAAGTACAAAAAATGCGATTTATTGATAAACCAAAAAAGTAAAAGGAATTGAAACACCACAAAAAAAAAGATACATTCTGGAGAAATATCAATGAAGATCCTGTAGAACATGACAAAGATGCTAAACTGATAGAAGAAGTAAAAGAAAGAATAAGAAGTTTAAAGGTACAGGATATGAAATGGGCTGAAGTAATAACCAGACATATTGAAATAAAGTTAAGAAAAGCTCCTAATTGGAGAACCCCAGGCCCAGATGCAGTACCTAGCTTCTTGCTAAAAGTATTAACATCTTTACATGAAGATTTAGCCATGAGTAAGAACTATTTATATGAGCACCATGAACAGACACCAGCCTGGTTAACAACAGGAAAAAACAATACTCCTACTTAAGAGTGAACCTTCAATCTATCCTAAAGGCTATAGACCAATAGCTTCCCATCTGCTGATGTATAAACTACACACTGGAATTGATGCCAACAAGAGTTTATAGTCATTTAGAAGAAAACTCAATCATGGCAATAGAACAAAAGGGTAATAAAAGAAAGAAAGTCATGTGGAACAAAGGATCATTTGCTGTTAAAGTCATAATGGAAAAACTGTAAAAAGGGTAAGAATCTCTAGGGCTATTAGTCTAGTAACCTCCTATGAACATATGAATCAGGACACATATCTATTATGTATACCCATAGGTGCACTCACCCATGCACGTGCACACACACACACACACTGAATGGCAAAGTCAAAGTAATGTTGCTTAAAATTCAGCTCATTGTGTGCAGACCTCATGGGCTACAATACTGTTGCTTAGCTAATCAAAGGTGGGGTCTTAAGGTAATAGATTACAAATCAAGTATCTAGTAAAGGGGTGCCAAGGAAAGGCATTCATCCCAGGAATGTAGTATGAGCAAAAACAGCAGTTCCATCTTCATAACCTGTTCTGTTATCTCAGCTACAGTACCTCCCTCCATTCCAAATGTCTTCACCACAAACCCATAATAATGCACATCATCATTAGCCCCCCATTCACTGATTTTTCTACATGGGGTTAGAGTGTCATGTGAACTATTACAACCTCTTTTGATTCAATGCAAGTATCCTAGCTTCTTTGAGAGTCATGCCTGAGTGTTGCAGCTCTTCTCTCACATAACTCATCCCTCTCTTTGCTGGATGTCCTCATTTCCTCTTCTTTGCTTCTCCCAAAACCTCGTCACCAAATTGACTTCTGTGTTCCTGAACATGTGTCTGAAACACTGTAATCTGTTTGTTTTGACCTTCTTTGCAACTGAAGCTAGACTGGCTTCTGCAATGATGACATCATTTTATTCATGTGTCCTACAGAGTGCATCCAACCATAATCTAAGTCACTTCATCTCCTTTACTTCCACCTTCCTCAACTGTTCAGCCTTCACTGCCCAGGTTTCTGTACTATAAAGGAGTGTTGGTCATAATGTGGGTTTGGACACCTTACTTTTCAGCTTCTTTGACATTATTGTGTCACAACCTGGCTCCTCACACTCTGTGCCATTTGGCTGCAGCTCCCTCTGATTCTAGCTTTGACCTTCCCATTCAGACTTGCATTCTCCTCAACCAACCCTCCCAGATACTTGCAGCTGTCATCCTGTTCTATCTTCAGTTTTGAATAGGGACATTTTCATCTCTTTTCAGTGTTTCATTGAGATGAATGGAAAAGTTTTTACCTGCCTTCACACCTACTGTGGTATTGTTTTGTCACAGAAGTTTTGTTTCAACTGAAAATTCAAGTGTTTAATGAACTCCAACACATGGCTAAGAATAATGAGACCAAGTTTATAGTATGTCTCTTAAAACACTGAAATACTATGACTTTTCTTACCACATAATATAACATTTCATGAAAATCCTTATAGTAATTATACAATGTTAGTCAAAATGTAGGTAATGACATAATTCATAAAATTGTGAACTGTGTGTGTGAAGACTAAGATGAAAGCTGGCAACAAACATTTAAAGCCCTGTATATGGGCAATGATGACACAGACTTACTATTTCAGAATACTTTGCAAATGATTATATTTTACTAGGATCCATGTAGATGACTACATGGTTACTGTCCCTCACTAGCACATGGCAAGTGATACAAAAAAATCATTCTTCTATAGTAACTGAGGCAGTCTGAACTAGATTGTGTGACTACTGTAGCTGTCATCTAGTAGTTGAGTAAAAGCATGCATGCAAAATAATTGATCAATACTTCCCTACATTCCAGAGTCACCTAAATTAGGAAGGTTTCTACCATGAAATAGAGTCCCCCAAATTTATTAAAATCTGTGTAGATAGTGTAGAGCCTACATGGAAGTTACTGTGCCTGTATATGCAGTTCCCCCTTAGCAGAGCGCCATGCATATTAATGATGGCACATTGCTGAGTGAGAGCTGTGGAACATGGTTATTGAATCAGTGTAGGGAGTGTGTTACTGTGTCTGCAGATGAGTAACACACACTATGCACTGTCGAATTGCATTATATGAATGCACTTTTTTTTTACTTTTTAAAAAGCAAGTTTGTGTGGTGTGGTGCACAACTCTGCCAAGACACCTGCCAGACACCTAACAATAGAAACCAAATGCATTTAATTTTTCATTTAAAGGTCAAGTTTAAGCATAGCTGAGTGGGTTTGCATGGTGGGCAGCAGTGCTTATATGTAACTCAGAGTTATCTGTAAAGGTATAGGAGAATTCCACATATCCATGTAGAGTGTGTAGAGTTATGGCCTTATATGCAGTAGTGCATGGTTTGCATACATGCAAGGGAAAGTAAGAATTTATTATGGAAATAAAAATTATGCCAATTATTTTTAATTCCTGGCTCTCTGCACTCAGCCAAGCACTGCTAAGTAGGGGGGTGTGGTTGTGCTAGTTTTCATGATGCTTAGCTATGCTGAGTTGGTTTGAGCAATGCTAAGTGATGCTCAGCATTTTTAAATATTGCCCAATGGTGTTTAAGGGTGGGAAAACATGCTATATAAGGCTCACTAAGTGGGAATACAGCATAATCAGTTGGATTTCTATCTGTGTATGGACTATGTCTAGTGTTGGAAAGGGTGTGCACTTCTGGGTGCAGCAGAGGGGCATTCAGAAGTCCAGGGTCATGGTTGGGCTCCTGGTGGAAAATCATGATGACCAGCTGCTGCAGGGGGGAGTTCCAGGCCTCACAGTGCAAAGCAGAGGCCTGGGACCAGCTGGCACATGAACTCACTGGTATGACAGGTATCCCCCACACCGGTGAGCAGGTCTTTCACCACTATGACAACCTAAAGCATCACAAGCGAGATCCTTTGGCCACCTGGGTCCAAGATGCTCGGGCTAGGAATGCCCCACGTATGTAAGTACATTCACCTCTGTTTGACCTATATCTAAACTGAAGGCCTGATAAACTGGTATGCATAATGGTGTGCTTTTCTTCCAACAGCTGCAGAGGAGACAGCTCACAACATTGAGGTGCATGCATGGTGCTTGGCCAGGTTGCATCATGAGTGTGGTGAGTACAGATGTATTTAGCTATCTATAGTCAAATAAGCAAGAAAGAATAGAGCATTAACCATGATGAGGTAAAATGAGGTACCTGCAAAATGTTTGCAGTGTGATAACTGTGGAATTTCAGCTGCATAAAGGGAACTGCTGTGCAATAAAAACTTGAAACTATACCAGGAATTGAAAGAAGGTATCCCTAATAAACACTGTTGTAGACTAACTGTTGAATTAGAGCTGTTTTGCAGTAATACAATTATGACAACTGTGCTGCAGTAACACATAAACCAATACCAATAACAGCAAGGTAAATTGTGTACATCGGGATTGTGTTGTTATAACTATAGCATTCCAGGAATATACATTGAGGCTGTGAGGTAAGATGGTACAGTCAAGTATAACACTGTAATATATGTACACTGCAAATATATTGTTCACATAATGCTCGGTCTTCCACAAACAGGAGGTAAGCAAAGTATATGGGTGAGATAGCCTACCTATAAGCTGATATTGTGTGTTGACGTTACAGATATATCATCACACTAACAATATATTCTGTACACCTACATTCTATTTAGTAATGTATAGGTTACCTAATATCTTTGTCGTGCTTGAATTCCATGCATGTTTGTTCAACTGTCACTGCAGTCTAGTATAAAATTGTACTATTACCAGGTCAGATTTTGATTCCAGGTGAGCTCTAGACAAATATTAACCAGTTAGTCATCAGCAGAGACCCTGTAGCTCCGTTTGCTAAATAATGTGCATGAAGTATATTTTGACACACACACACAGACCCGGGTTTGAATCCAGTGATATGCAGTAATAAATATTACTGAATCAGTTAAGTAATGATGACAGATTTTCTCTACATAGGAACTCCAGTTAAATGGGTAAAGTATCCCATTTTATGATTACATAATTGTGTGTTCAGATGTCACAGACTGTCAAAATCATTACATGAATGTGATAATATTGCATAAAATGAAGGAAATAAGTATAATAATATTAAAATAAAAGAAAAGAAATAAAATGTGTAATCCTGGTATGGCTGTATGCCTGGAGTGTCTGTTAAAGGTTGTTGCAGTCAAATAATAGTCAATGCACGTGTCCTCTGCAGTCACTCTTATTGGGTTGTATCCCCATGCCTGTCAAAAATATTACAGTATCAGTCACATAATGATTACAGATATCATTCTCTCAACAGGAACTACAGGTATACGGGTGAGGTATCCCATATTATGTGTACATAACTATGTGCTCAGATGTCACAGACTGTTAAAATAATTGCCAGGATTGTGATAATACTGCATAGAATATAGGAGATAAGTATAATATTAATAAAAGAAAAGAAAAGAAATAAAATGTGTAACCATGGTATGGCTGCAGGCCTGGAGTGTCTCTTAAACTCTGGATTCTGGAATCAACTGTCCCCACCCTTTGGAAATCTTTCTTCACTATCCCTCTTCATAAAGGTGGAAACTCCACTGCCCCCTCAAACTACCAACCCATTGCCATTCTGTCCCCCCTCTCCAAGATATTAAAAAAATGTATTCACTCACAGCTTCTCAATCACCTCCTCACACACCACTTACTTACCCCTACCCAACATGGATTTCGTCCTCACCACAGCACCACTACTGCCCTCCTCTCCTTCACCCATATCATTGCAGAGGGCCTAGATGACAATAAACTCATTTACTGTATCTTCTTAGATCTCTCCAAAGCCTTTGATACTGTCTCTCATCCTCTACTACTATCCAAACTCGCAAATCTCCACTTATCCCCCTCCGCACTTGCCTGGTTTAAAAGTTACCCATCTGGCAGGGAACAATCTGTCAAATGGCTCTCATCCTCCTCACCTTTCCTTCTCATCTTCACTGGTGTTCCCCAAGGCTCCATCTTGGGACCCCTTTTGTTTAACATCTTCACCAATGATCTTTACACCTCATGCAAAGAATCCTCCCTTATCAGTATGCCGACGACTCCACACTTATATCCATCTCAAATAGCATTCCTGAACTACACTCCCTGACCCAACGGGCCCTACTATCCACTGAACAATGGGTCTCTCACAACCTATTGATCCTAAATCCCAAAAAGACCAAACTCCTACTTTTCCTTCCCCATTCTCTTTCTCATCACAAAACCTCCTTTTTTATTACATCTTCTAACAATACAAATATCCAACCTGACACCCACACAAAACTCCAAGTGGTCATTATCGATGAGGAACTCAAGTTCAACCTACACATGCTCCAATGTATAAAAAAAAACAAACCAGAAACTAGGTCTGCTATATTGGAACAAAAAATTCCTAACCCCTGAATTTAGACTTACCCTGGGCCAGGCACTCCTCCTCCCCTCCCTCTTATACGCCGCCCCAGTTCTTACCAATATCCAGGCCTCCACTCTAAACAAACTGCACCAGACTTACCATAAAATAGCCAGATTCATTACTAACTCCCCATACAATGCACACCTCTGCATTTCTTTAAACTCTCTTCAATGGCTGGAACTTCCCCAGTTTCTGCTATCTTATGAATTTCATATGCTACACTCTATTCTTTATAAACCCTCCTTCTGTCCATCTCTATCTTCCTTAGTCTCCATTTACATCCCATCCTGGACCCTCCATACTTCTAACCAACAATTACTTGATATCTACCACCCAAAAAGGTCAGTAGGCAAACTACTCTACAAACACTTCCTTGCCCACACTTGGAACAAACTTTCCATTGACTTACGTTCAATCTCCCACACCTCACACTTTAAAAATGAACTAGAAGCTTATTTTCTCAATTCAAGAACCTGCCCTTGCTATGACCCTACCTAGTCTTCCTTCCCTTTATGTACCCTCAAAAGGACCATACTTAGTACCTCATTACACCTCTCTCTCCAATGTGTCTATTATGCATTTGAACAATTTTATACAAACAAAAAATGTTCATTGTTGACCTATTGAACTATATCAATGTAAAATTGTTACTTAGCTTCTTTTTAATGCAACTTTAAATTTATGCATGTATCCCAACATATGTGAATCATTTTGCTATAACTGCTGTTATATCAATATTGTTTAAAATTGTTCTTGTTTTAAAATGTATTACCGGAGCTTTTCTCCTCGGGTCTCCACTGAAAATGGGCCACAAGCCCAGTAGGACAAACCCAGTTAACAAATGTCAATGAATAATAAATAAATAATAAAGGTTGCTCCAGTAAATCAATACATTCAAAGTACGTCTCTCAAGTGTCACGCTGTTATGGAATACAATTAGCAATGCATAATCCATCTGTCACAGGTGTAACATACAAATGATTAACATAATTGCAAAGTATCACTACATCAGCCCACAGTGCAACCTTGGTAGATACATAGGTCCACCTAATGTGCAAGTATTTTGTGTAGTTAGGTACCTGCAGTTGTTACTGCTTGGCCCATACGGTCCCTTGCGAATAGCTTGAGAGGTATGTACATGCTACAACACCTACAGGGGACTTTTACACATACAGAAAGGACAAATCTGTAGAGTAGATAGTAGTACTGTTGTCAACTATATAGCCGATAATTTTATTAATGAACTGTATTTCTCTCTCTCTCTCCACCCCATATTTTCATTTATTTATTATTGTTATTCATTGATTATGCTTTACTATTAACATACATTGGTACATTAAACTTTATTTTGGGGCATGTGTTTTATTATTGTTATGTATTATAATGATTGCATATTAACATAATCATTTGATTTACCATATCTGTTTGCATTATGTTGTAACTGTTATTGGCATGTTGTTTGCATTCTGACTGTTCTGTTATATATTGTTGCGTTTCACATAATATTCGTTGATTTGTAATTGGTTTATTTCCAATGTTCTGGAATGCTGTTATTACTAACAATGTTTTCTGCATAACTAACCTATCCATCACCACAGTGCATTTAGCTAGGCTGGTACCTGGTGAGCTGCCTACCCTACCCTATATCGGGTGGCCAGGCACTGGGTCGTAGCATGTCTGGGACGCAGGCCAGTGGTACTCCCTCTGCTTTGCCTGCACCATCTTTGGGTGGTACCACCTCAAGGGATGGGGTCCAGTCTCCCCCTGCAAGTGGTAGCAGAGAGGCTTTCAAATATAGACAACTACCAGGCATGGTGTGCAAGATAGTTCAGTGCATGTATGAACCATGCCTCTGCCAGATTGAGGGCACACTGGCTAACCTGGTGAGGCAAGCTGGCCCTGGCACCCAGCATCCAGCACAGTTAATTTTGGGGCAGCAAAGGAGCAGTGTGGACTGCCTACAGGTGGAGATGTCAGTGCCTTTGCTGCTGTCTGGAGGCACATACATCTCACATTCCACAACTCACTCCCCATCCAAGGTGTTTGCCCCCTCATGTCACACACTGCCCCTGTCTGCTGTCTTGTCTGTCTGTAAATTGCATCCTCTCTTACCAAACTTACCCCCCATACATACCTTTCCCCAACATTCCACTTTCTCCATAAAAAAAAAAAAAAAAATGGGCACCTACCCCACAAAAAAAAAATATCACCCCGTACATAGCTGTCCTTTTTACACATATATACCCTGGACACAACTAATTTGGTCCAATTGACTTCACAACACATTTATGTTCTTCTCACTCCTCTCTCTGCATTCTGAGGGTCCAAATTCATCCACAAAATCTGTCAAAACTGCACAGCTGCTGTATAAGAAATGGAAAGCTATGGTTCTTCCCTACCTTCCTTTCACTCATTTTTCTTCCCTGCTTGCCCTCATTTCATCACTGTCCTATCACCACCTTTCTCTTTTCAATTTTCTAGCATGGATTTGCACTGTGAAAATCCACTTAAATGTGTCTTAATAACCCTATGCGTTTCTCACATGCCTTGAACATGGCCCCTGTCAACTACAGCATATTGCATTAGCCTACTAGGCCACACAAATCTTAATTAAAACAGGTGTTTCCAGCAAAATATACTGATTGCCACTGACAGACTCAGATTAAATCTAATGTGAAAAATGGGAGTGTACCTGGGACTCTGATGCAAAAAGTACACCAGTACACAGCCAAATAAATAATAATAGAAGTATGTGAGGCCTGGCATAGCAGGTAAATGTTCTCTTTTATCAGCAACATCTTTCAACACACCTGCTAAGGCAGCAATAGCAAAGTACATGTGTACAACTGGGACCCTGCTGCAGAACAACTGCCTCTGATAGCCATGCAAATATTGATGGATGCAGACAATGTGTGTCACAGACTGCATGTATGTACATATATCTTGCAAATACTTATACTGCAGCACTGACTCAGTAGTGTGGTCTGTGAATTGCCTTTGATGTAGTACATTTTTGGACCCACAGTCTTAGGTTCGAATCTAGTGTGTTGCACTTCAATTACATTCTTGTGAACACCGCAAATAATTACTGAGTCATGCAGTTTTAACCCACACAGGTTACTACTTCTGAATTAACTGCTACCCATGTTTGCAAGTCGAAGGTCTGCAGGTAGGGACACACTGCACATATTAATATAGCCTAACTATATATCGCCTACTACTCTGTTATTGGCACTGTTACATAACAGATGTACCTTAAGCACATGCCTCGATTGGACTGTAAAGGGTACCCTTACCCTGGCTCTGCTGTAACAACAGGCCTGACACTGCTGCCACAGTTACATATACACCTTGCTGTCCTCCAAAGTGTTCACTCTCCCCCATGTGTCCTAGGCTGCAGCAGCTGCTGCAGCCTGGATCATACAAAGCTGTATGTTAAGCTAGCTGATAAAGACCTACCATACCTCACAACCCCATAGAACAAGGGATACAGACAGCACCATACATAAAGGGGGGGCAAAGGTCCAGTGATTGGGACATGTTTAACAGTTTGCCCCTTCAAAGACATTCAGCAGATAGAATAGGAGCTATTGCATTGTATGCACATTCTGATGGGTATGCCGTGTGACACCCATGTTTCTCTTCCCTTACTGACCTCAACCCACAATGTTTAACATTGAACCACCAAATTGTCACAATGCCATGGGACAATGGCCAAACATATTAGGAAAAATTGTGGACATACTCCATAAATCTCAACAGTGGACAGTAGTTTTATCTACCCTCTGTGATGTTGTAATCTCCATAGCTCACTAATGTCAATCTCAAAGAGTAAAAAAGGGGCGAAAACATACATGAAGGCCTGAAATAATACACTGTGGTGCCATGTCATTGGTTAATGATAGTGCAATTCATCTGCTTTGGATGCATTTAACAAGTCTGAGCCACAGAGTGGTGCAGAGGCAATTACCTGTTAATGAGCATTACCTACAAAAAGCAAGCAACTGCTTATGGGGAACAGGTCTGTATGTTGTTTTGCTTATACAGACAACAGTTTTGCAAGCTATTTGCAGAGGAGCACTTCAAAAAAGGATTAC
Source organism: Protopterus annectens (assembly GCF_019279795.1). Taxonomy (NCBI): domain Eukaryota; kingdom Metazoa; phylum Chordata; order Ceratodontiformes; family Protopteridae; genus Protopterus; species Protopterus annectens. The sequence goes on from NC_056747.1 coordinate 989,603,455, forward strand.
TACACACTACCTGGTATGTAATAGATGTCCCCATATAAAGGGAATGCAGATGGGTGGCTGGAGGTATTGGGAATAGGGATTACAACAGTAGGCCTATAGTAGACCTGTGATACTGACATGCCAGTGATACTCTGCTGTCCAACAGCTACAGGCATGCCTCTCACCCATCCCTGCTTTAAATCACATCTCAGCTCTGCCCCTGTTACTTCCTCCTACAATGGCTGGCTATTGTAGGAAAGCTAGTGCAGTACATGTTAGACATAGTGACACTAAGTAAGGGTGTACACTCCTGTAATATCAAACAATGTACTGTAATTCACCTCCTCTCAATTTGTCAATGTCATGCATAAATAGTTTTGACATTGTAAAGGTATCCCTGACATTCCCTGATGTACTCTGGCTAGGTCACTATTTTGTTGACATTCGTCCCTCATTGGTTTAGAGCTATGGCTAACATACCTGTCAAATCCCTACAGCAGGAATTCAGGTCAAAGCCATAATTAATGGGGGGACACAGGCCCAAACTCAGCAACAGAGTATGCATATTGGCCATACAAAGTAAGACTGTCAATAGACAAACAGCTATAACTGCAGCATAAGTGTTTTTTGAGGGGTCTGGCGTATGACAGATTCTCTATTTTTTTTTCTGACAGCAGCTATCAATGATTAGCCAACTATTTGTCAGACATCCACATGTTTGGGCCAACTGGACTACATCTATGAGGCACACATTGACATTCCACAAACATCTATGTAGTTGAGAGGTATGATGCCTACAAGGCACATATACTACAGCAGGTTTGCATTGCTTTCTGTCATTGTGGCACACTGGTGTTGCTGGACTGTCCTCATATAGGTGTTGTAATAGCACACAGCTATTTGTTCGACAGTGGCCATATGACATATTAGTGGGAATTTGCCCATAGGGAACACACCATAGTAGACGGCCATGATGGGTGTAGAGATATACAGCAGAATATGTCACGGTACACAGGGACATGCCCAGTATTGCTACTATCTTTGTGACAGCCACACATGTAGTGTGTTGATAGACTGTGGGGTGTGACACATGAGGGAGTGGTGGATAGTGCAGCCTGTTTTGGTTGTGCAGGGTCTGTATATAGTGAATGTCCATGTATCTTGTCTTGTAATGTGTTCCCCTCTTGTTGTCTTTCAGGAGTGATGTATTGCAGAAGACACGCACCATTAACAGCTGCAGAGAATAATCTTATCCTGGATGGCCTCAGACTGCATCATCGTATTCTGCTTTCTAGGATTCGCCAAAATCATGACCAGCATGCGGCACTGTGGGTTGACCTCATCAAGGTGGTCAACCAGATTGGCCAACAGGACAGGACATAAGAGCAGGTCTGACACCGGGCCACAGATATGGTCAAAGCTGCACGGAAAAGGGCAGCTGCTGTAGCCAGGGATTGTGCTGCCACCGGTGGAGGGCCTACAACAGAACAACCACTCTCAGCCACAATGAAATTCCTGGTGAACCTAGGGTCAGCCAACAGCTCCCAGGCATCCATCAAACCATACATCCTGGAGGTGGGTGCTACAGCATTCACATCAGGGGAGTGTCCAGGTAAATTTACTGTGTTCAACAGTGTATTACTGTATAAGTTATTGTAGCAGGCTCTGCATACCAGTACACAGGTGCCAGGTCTATCTGCATTGGGGGTGGGGGTTAATGCACAGTTATGCACAAATACTCAGAATGTCAGCAACACAGGCAGTATCACACTAGCTGCTGTGGATGTGGATATATGCACATATTACCTTGTAACTGCAATATTTGGCATTGCTGACAATAGGTCCATCAGGTGTGGCTGGAGTCTGTGGTCCTGCACCCAGTAAGTGTGCTACTGTAGTTTTATGGATCAGATATATGCTAAGAATGTTAAGGGCTGCCATTTTGCCCTAGGCACAACTGTTATGCTTAGCCAGAGTAGAATAGTTGTATAATCTATTTCGGAGCAGTTAAGTACGGTGTATACAATGGGTAAACACATCTGTGTATTTGTGAAAACATTAGCATGTTTGCAGCTATAGTTATGAACAACTTTACAGCCTGCTATACAAGAGTCAGTTAGTCCAAGATTCAAGTTTACACACAACAGGGAGACGGTACATACCTGAGGCAGTGATACAACTGGCATATTATTCTCAGGGTAGGTGTAGTGGGTTTTATGTATAGTTCTATCACATACACTGTCATATTGCGTACCTCACAGGTGTATTGTACTGACAATATTAACCAGATGTGGCTGAAGTGCATGTTATAAAGGGCATGTCTTGTCTGTGTATGTTGTTGTGTGTTTGTGTGCTGTGCATGGAATCTGTGATGAGAAGATGTGGGATGTGTAATGCAGTTGTGGCTCCTTATCTGTATGAGTCTGTGTGGATTACCATACATAATAGTGCATGTAGTAATGCACTGATTTTGCCTTCCTCCTGACAGGTGAACAGGGGGGGTGGAGTCTGTCCCCCTCACAACCTGATGTCAGTGTCCCATTGGACTCTGATGATGATGGTGGCCATAGTGAGCCACAGGTGGGGTTGTCTGGGGCTGAATCTATCCCAGAGGTTGACATCCCTCTTCCACCCCATTTTTCCCACACATAGTCAGTATGCCCACACATACTCAGTCCCCAGACGCCACAGATATTGGACTGTCAGAGGGTGGTGACATTGAACAGGCTACAGTGACAACTATAACATCAGTGAGTGTAGACACTGGCCATAGCCAGAGAAATGGTGATGTCTCACACAGGCAGATTGACAGGGGTGATCAAAGGAGGACTGCTGCCCATCCACCTCCTGTCATAGGGTTCACATCATGGGTCACTCACCGCATGTTTTGGGCCATCATGGGGTCACAGGTACATTCTAAATGCAACACTACATGGATACTCAGGGTTATGGATGCAGCACAATCTGACATCTGTGACTGCCTCTACTGCATTGGTGATGCTATGGATTGTTTTACTGATGTAGAGGATAGATGTTGGGCTGAGACATTGTCTTTGACTGCTCATTGTCTGTGCTGGAAAATCTAGTTGGAGTAGGGCATCAAACACGTGGACATAAGTCAGCAACACCATCTGCTGAGAGTCCTCGTGGCCGTGCACACTCATGGTCTGGTAGTGCCAGTACCTCCAGCACTACAGAAGGAAGTGTGATGTCCACACCATGATGTGGTAGGCTATGGGAACATGGTCCTGGGTGGTCTCATGGGTGACACTGGTCCAGCAGACAGTAGTCACCATCAGGGGTAATTGGCTAGGCTTAAAATGGCTCGCAAGGGCAGGTAGCTTAGTACTAATCTATGAACCTATGAACCTATGAGCTACAAGCACCACATCTAAACTTGGGCATGGTGGAGCCAGTTCTCCTATTCGTGGCCAGGATGGTGAACTGTCCACTCTGACATGTACAGTCCACAGCTGTCCAACATACACATGTGTAGGGATAGTACTGGGCTTGACTTTGTACACACACACCCTCAAACATCACTGTCACATGCAAATCACCGACAGACACACACTGCACCTCCACATGTCCAATCTAACCAGCACCCCTTCCTGACTCACACACCAGTTGTCAACTGTTTAGCCCAGACTAGGCCTTTGGCACCCCCACACCACATCCTGTGCATGTGATGATACCTGTGTCATATCCCTGCCATCCATGCCATTGATGCGGGGACATGCAAATATGTGTCTGATATACAGGATGACTATATTACTTTCAATGTATTTATGTAATGCTGCATTGTTATACCATGGCAGGTGTTGTGGGCCACAATAGGTACTGTGTGCTGGCATGTGTCATGCCTACACAGCAAACCTTGTGTATCTTAGTTGCATGATGCTAGACTGGCAGTAGTGTGACAGAATGACAGGTGTATTATGGACCTGTGTGTATTTCTGTTCCAGGGATCTGAGTGATTATACTTTGGACACATGGCAGCAGTACAGCAGCACAGGATGGCTTGGCAGCACAGCAGAAATATGACATCAGCAAGGTACGGCACTATTCATGCCTGGTTCCCTATGTGCATGTGTAAAAAGGTATGTCTGGGACAATGGTGGCATTCAGCATAATTGTGCATTCATACCTTGTGACAAGGTATGCTACATATACATGGTATACATATTTATACATGTGTATAACAGGGATGTCAGCTTAACTGTTGCTGTGTGTGTATATTATGTAACTGTGTTATGTAGATATATGTGGAGAGTCTATATCAGTCTGTACATTATTTAGCTATATATATATGTGTGTGTGTGTGTGTGTGTGTGTGTGTGTGTGTATATATATATATATATATATATATATATATATATATATATATATATATATATATATATATATATATAGTATATCTTGTTAACATATATATGTGCCACATACTGACAGCAGACAGGGTAATTGTGTGAGGATAGGGAGAGACAGATAAGTATGCATAGCTATCTGTATGCACAGACATATTTTCACATAGCAGCAACCAACATGGTCTCAATTTAGCTAAGTGTAGGAACATGCCCAGTGTGACTGTCAGTACTGACAAGGTGACTACAGGCCAGAGCTACCTGTACTCCAGTCTGGGAATTTGTGTGCTGCAGACCTTTAGCACCTCCCTGATATTTTGTCCAAGGCATTCCCTAGCTGTTTGGTGAATATAATATGTGATTTATACCTATCAAGTGTACAGATTGTAATAGAATGTCCAGAGTTTCACATCATAGTTTTAGCACATTTTACATAACATTGTGGTTTCTGGCACATTAGTGGCAAATCATTATAGATTGACATTCGGAAATGATGACAGACATTTGAGTTTCTGACTCCATACACATCAGGAGATTCATGCTAATACATGACCTGTTATTCTACCAACTTTCAACATTGGCAATAGTTAATACTTGTCCTGATATTTGGGCCTTCGTCCCACTATTATTCATGGCTTTATCCAGATTGCCTGCTGTAAGAGGTTGAGAGGTATGATGTGAATGGGGTATTTGATGTAACACCACACACAGGGTGACAATCTTCATACCTCTCACTGTACATGTTTTGGCAGAATATCCAGCATTCTGCCCCATATGTCTGCTCTGTTCCTCATACAGTCATAGTTTTCTGGTGATATACTATAAAATGCAGTCCACTGAATTGTTGTAAATACTGACACAGTTAAGTGATGGCCTTTACATCCTGAAGCTAATCTGACCTGTTATAAACTGCTGTTATACTAGCCACCTTCTATATTACACAGAGCATGTATAATATCTATCTGTAGGTTTGGCCCTGTCCCCCCCCCCCCATTTTCTCTGGCTTAGTCCAGCTTTCTTGCAGTAACAGATTGCAATGTTATCACAGTCTGTGGGACTCCTACCATACGAGTAACTCACATGAAAAAGTTATAGATTATAGATGCTTCCAGCTTCAAACCATCAATACCATTACCCATGGTAATTTCCTTAATGCACCGAGCCACACCAGCCACTAGAAAGAGAGATTTAATTCCTTGCACTATCAACAGCATATGTACACTGTGACCCCTGCATTTTGTGGGAAATACATGTGACCAGGTTCTATGTCACAGCCCTGGAAGTGTGTGGTCATGCTGATATATCCTTGTAAATATACTGTTACTGCAGTTGTATGGGAACACTGATGTGTTGGGGGTAGGAGACTCTGGCATTGACAGTTGTGCATCTGTCCTATGACCCCACTGTTTGGCATTCCCCTTGCATAATGCAGGGAGGTTTCTAGCCATGTGGCCTAATGAATATTATTGGGCACTCAGTAATAGACAGTGTACCTGTTGTCCCAAGTGGCTCTTGTATCTCTGCATGTAGCCCAATAGCCCGCTCTATTCCCTTCCCTTCCATACATGCAGCAGGTCCATACATATGCTACCTTTGTCTAGAACCCCATACATATGTTATATAGGAGAGTGACTTACCTTGAGGATGTAGTAGTTGAGAGACCTGAGATTCAGGGCTGACTCTGTCTGATCCACACAGTACACAGCCAATACATGGTTATGTCTGGCTGGCATTCTATTTACTATATGTATGTGAATCAGAGTAAGGTGTCCATCCCTAGGACTCTAGGTTGTCAGTGCATGTGTTATGCATTGTCTCTTGGCCAAGGCCAGGGCATACTGGCCACACTTACGTTTGCCAAAAGGGACAACCTCAGGGGGTTCCTCCTCTGAGTTCCCCTGTGGGTGTGGCTGTGGGGATCTAGGCACTGGCGGCAGGCTGTGTATCCCTTTCCTTTGCTGATCCTGCTGCAGCTGTTTCTACAGGATCACATTATGTAGCTTGGCACACATTGTGAACATCTGTTTACATGTGGCTGGAGATTACTGCAGGAGCCCACAAGATATATCGAGGCAAAGGAACCATGACTTTTCTGATGGGTGTAATCATCCACAGTTCCAGTGTGTAGCCAGCATCCCCCAGTAAATGGCTGTATTGGATGCCCCCCCTCCACAGAAAACATCTGGGACAGCTGTGATGCATGACAGATATGGGAGATGTGATAACTGCCAGGGCTGCCAGCACACACATTCATGATAATGCCCTGAGCATTGCACATGACCTAGCAGTTGATGGAGTGATACCCCTTGTGGTTGAAGTAGATGCTAACCTCCTCACCAGCTGGTGCTTTGATGTGTACATGAGTGCAGTCTATAGCACCCAGTACCTCAGGGTATTGGGCTACACAGTAGAAGAGTTGCATACTTTTAGTCCTCTCCTCAGGGATGTGGGATAAATAAATGTGCTCACTGGCATGTATTAGCATGGCATCCAGGAACTGGTGGAGTACCCTGGATGCTGATGCCTGTGAGACCCCCATCATGTCTCCAGCGGGTCTTTGGAAAGTACCTGTAGCTAGTATTCTAAGGGCTACACATATCTTTATTTCCACTGGGATCGGTTCCTTTCTCCTGGTTCTGGATCTGAGTTGAGGGCAGCAGAGCTCAGTGAGTTCTTGAAGTATGTCCCTGTCTACTCTGCAGCGGTCTACAATCTCCAGCTCATGAAGCTCGTGAAAGGTTTCCCTGGGACTGAACACTCTTCTCCTTTTCAGTCTAGACCTATTGTCAGCAGCAGTATCAGTACAGACCTCAGCATCTAGCTCATATAGATCATAGGTAGCCAATCACACAGGCTGCACCTACAGCAGAGCACTATAATGTATGCACACACCCTACAATCTGATGCCGCAACCCCTAGCATTCTCTCATAGGGTTCATAGGTTCATAGTTGTGTACTAGGCTAATGGCCCTGAAGCCTTTACAAGCCCAGCCCATAGGATTACCCTGGCATAATGCCACCCAACCTTAGTTCCCAGTGCCTCTGTCGAGTAAAGCCACTGGAGTGATCTCTGGGGTGAATTTTCTACTTCCCATCCACCCAGATTTCTCTTGAAGAGGGCCAGTGAGGTGCTCTGCTTGACATGTATGGGAAGTCGATTCTATATAGTCTATATATATATATATATATATATATATATATATATATATATATTTGTGTGTGTGTGTGTGTGTGTGTGTGTGTGCGTGTGTATGCATACATATATATATATATATATATATATATATATATATATATATATATATATATATATGCACCAAACACCAAACAAAACACCACTAAGGTTAAACGCTGCTGAATTAATAAGTAAATAACAAAAAGAGTGGCAAACACAGCTATAATGCAGGATAAATAGCCAGGCAATAAGTAAATCCATGATAGTTTAATACAGGTTAGCGCTTTCACAAATACTTTTGCTTTATCAGACCTCATCAAAAATTATGGCATCATTTCCTTTTATACTGCTAAAATTCAAATGAGCCAATCAAATACTAAACTAACAATTAATAAATAAAATCACACTGCCATCATATCAAAAAATGCATCTATTTAAAACTTAAAAACATCAAAACAACAAAATAAAATAATTTCCTAGGTCTTCGATCCCTTAATTTGGCCGTAATGGCAATGTGGTCATTAAGTCCTTTGCCTAGATGGGCCCTATGCTTAATGATCCACCTAAGCTCTCTATTTTCTATCCTATTAGAAATATCGCCCAATCTGTCACCCTCAGAAATAAGTTCCAACAAAGTAAACATAAATCTATGTGACTCACCTAACTCTATGGTGTCTTTAGCTATAGCACTGTATGTGTGCCCTCTCCTATAGCAATACAGATGATCTCTAATACGTGCACGTACTCTTCTGTTGGTTTTAAGTTTTAAATAGATATTGTTTTAATATGATGGCAGTGTGATTTTATTTATTAATTGTTAGTTAAGTATTTGATTGGCTCATTTGAATTTTAGTAGTATAAAAGGAAATTATGTCATAATTTTTGATGAGGTCTGATGAAACAAAATTATTTGTGAAAGCGCTAACCTGTATTAAACTACTGTGGATTTACTTATTGCCTGGCTGTTTATCCTGCATTATAGCTGTGTTTGCCACTCTTTTTGTTATATATATATATATATATATATATATATATCTATATATATCTACACACATACATACACACATTGAAACAGGCAAAACTGAAGTTTGAAAAATGCTACCGTACTTGAGCCATGCAGTTGTTTTGTGATACGAAAATTAGTACATTGTAATATTTAGATGCTTAACTACCAACAAATTAGTAGTAATATATTACTGTTTGTATAGTAATTATGGTTGAATGTTTAACAATGTAAAGTCAAATTGCTGTATTCCAGGTTAAGGACAAATATGAATATTTAATGTTTGATAAATTATTTCATTAAAGGTTAAAATGTCCAGTCTTGGTTTGACTGAAATGGCATGGAAATGGTTGTAATTCAGATAAAACACGATAAAAAAGCAAAATAAGTGAATTTTGAGATAACTGCATGACAAAGGAAAAGATTAATGTTTTAAACAAATAAACCAAAAAATGGTGTACTGTTTCCTTGTCTGGACCACCATGCTCATCTTCAGCGTTGCTTTGGTAAGGAAGCTGTAAGTGTATTGAGCTAAACAGAGAATAGTAAACTGGTCATGCTAAGCTTGTGGGAACTGTGAAGACTGTGAAAGAAAGCAACATCGAAGCTAAAGCTACTTCTTGTTGATGAGCTGTCAGTCCTTCTACAACATACAAGACTCAGCTAGCCTGTTAGTCACCCTGAGGGGATAACTAAGGGAAAGGTTTAGCAATAAGGACATGATGGACTAGCAAGATAAGTAAACTTACTGGACTAATGCAAGTGTGGAAAACACAACATTGGTGTAGTTTAATGGTGCACTCCAATCACATTTCTCACTGTGACTTCCCCCATGTTAGCCCACCACCAAGTCCCCTAAACTGGACATGGCCCATTTGATTTCATGGCCATCAATTTCACCAGAAATCAGGGTGAGAGCTCTATAGAGCAAATAGTAATCCAGGCAGCCATGTGAGTGATATATGCCTCCAGAGGCATCCAGGCAAGGACTGCATTTGTAATGGTATAATCCCAGGCCTTGGTGGAAGAAACATGAGATCTGCCACTATCGAAGCCCTCAATGCCATCCTATGTGAATGAATGCTTCTGCACATTGGCAGTGTCTTGCTGAACTTAATAGTAACCACCAGGGTATGCATTTGAACAACTATTCATCCTGAGGAGGACTGAGACAGTGTGCAGCCACGTTCACCCTGCCCTCCCCCAGATGGCATGCCTGTCATCCCCTCCCAGCTCAGTCAGACAGCAGAGTCACTAAATGAACATTGATTCTCTGAGATGTAGTCAGGGCTTTATCCTTCTATACCATTGAATTTGTCTTGCTGTAGAGTCTTAAGGATATTGACTTAATGAAAGCTGCATTCAGTGCTTCCTGTAAGCAACTTATGTCAAGTTATCCACTAAGCAGTACTAATACTTTGATTTGGCATTCTGTGGGTGAATTAATCTGATTCTACATGTATTTGAGGGGGAAAAGACAGCAGGTGTTGAAGATAGACAAGACTAGGTCCAAATGCATGGTAGAAAAGTAATGTTTCTCTGCAGTATAGATTAAAATTTCTATAAAGTACTCAAATGGAGATCTACAGAAAGATGATGAGAAAATACACACAAGCAGAAAAGCAACAATTCCACAACATGCAAACTTCTGTGAAGAGGTAACCTATGAAATTTCTTTATGCTGATGCCAAGTAAATCCGATATCTGGCAAGTAAGAAATGCATGATGGAACAGTAGGTGGCCTAATTGGTGACTCCTGGGAAAATTTTGTCTGCCTAGGGTCCTATTGTCTGCAGCTCATGTCCTAAAGGTCATTACAGATGTACCTCTTCTTGCCAGTTCATTAGTCATCCTACCCTACTTCCTGCCTAACAACCCAATTGAACCTAGTAATTTTATCTGACGGAAGACTATATAAACTATTTTGGCCAACATGGTAGAAACCACAGTCACCTGTTCTCTGACAGAAGTAGAGATCTGAACCAAAAGCTAGACTTTTTCAGACATCTTATCAATACTAAACAAAGATCCAAGGCTGCCCAGTAGTTGTAAAGTTAAATGAAAATTAATATTGTGCATTTTTCCTGCTCAACATTACCCTCATCTTGGGCAAGTTTTCCATGGCTCTCACCATTCGCATTTTCAAATTAAAAAAAAAAAGTGTTATTAGTTATCCTTCCAAAATGATTTTCTTCAGTCTTTGCTTTTTCCAAGTAAAATATCAGCAAACTTACAAACCACAACATAGAAGATTTAACTTGAGAATTTTTATAACCTTCTACCTGAAACCCTTTTTTTAGGGTGGGGGGACAGAACATTTCTCTCTCTAAAAGGTCACTCTAGTCATCAACTAGCCATTCAAGCCCCACCTTCAGCCCCCCTTTATCAGAGGGTGCATCTTATTGCCTGCAGAATAGCTGTCACCTCTTGAATGAGTTGAGAACAGAGCAGGACAGAATGTAATACTCCTGGACTAGGATACTATACAAACTGGATCATGCAACTGCCCAGTCCTTGGCAAACCTGTTTTCTTCCTCAACTCCAATTCCATCTCAGCCACCTGAACAAAGAAGGACTTACACAACACTGGCAAATGAGACGTGTACACTTCAAGGCAAGTACCAGCCATGGATGCACACACAAATATGCTGAAGAGTGGGTACTTGCTTTCTGGCCTGCAAAGAAATGTACTGGCATCCTGGGACTGGCCACTCACTCCTACTTTCTACAGCCAACTCTTTCAGCACACAGACCATTACTTTGACATGGTCTGTCTGTGTTATAATCTGGACATTTTCCCCCTCTATGCCACAAACCCAGAACATTCAGCCTCATAAAATTCTTTCTGTGCAGTCAGTGAGCATATCAGAAGTTGGGAATAGATTGATTTTTAAAATATCAATGTCATCATAGAAGCTTGGAATCATCATTATCATCAGCCCCACCTTTCACATTTTCTACATGGGTTCAGGGAATCGTGTAAACTGTTGCCATCTCTCAGTTCAGTGCTATACTCCTGCCTTCTTCAACACTCATGCCTGACTGTCTCAGATCTTCTTTCACACAATCCATCCACCTCTTTGCTGGATGTCCTTGTTTTCTCTTACCTTCTTCCTGTCTGTCCCAAATCTTCTTCACTAGATTGTCTTCTGCTTTTCTGCACGTGTCCAAACCACCATAATTTGTTCTCTTTGATCATTTCTGCAACTGGATCTACTTTGGCTTCTGCTCTTATGTTCTTATTTCTTCTTCTGTCCCACAGATTGCATTCTACCACCCTTCTCAGGCACTTCATTTCCATCACTTTTAGCTTTTTCATCTGCTCTGCCTTTACTGCCCAGGTTTCTGTACCATACAGTAGTACTGGTCGCACCACTGTCTTGTACACCTTACTTTTCAGCTTCTTTTGTATTCTTCTGTCACATACTACATCTGGCACTCTATGCAAGTTGGCTTTAGCCCCTCTGATTCTAGCTTTGACCTCTTCATTCAGACTTCCCTTCTCTTCAACCACCCCTCCCAGATACATGAAGCTGTTTACCTGTTCCACTATCTTCCCTTCTATCCCAGTTCTCAGCCTCTTCTGATTTCCCAAGTTTGCTGCCATTACCACTGTCTTATCAGTGCTTAATTTCATCCCATGTGCCTTCAGTTTTGCATTCCATTGCTCTATACTTTGCTGGAGTTCTTGCTCAAAGTCTGCCTGTAATGCCACATCATCTGCATACAGCAACTTTGTTGATTTGTCCCCTCCAACCTGTTTGCTAATGTAGTCCATCACTGGTATGAACAGCAGTGGGCTCAAAGCTGAACCCTGGTGTACACCCATTTCCACTGGGAACCCCTCTGTGAGGCCAAACACTGTTCGTACTTGAGTCATTGGGTCCTTGTACATAGCCTGCACTAATTCTACCAATGTTTCTGGGACTTCGAACCACAGCAGTACTGCCCAGATCAGCGTTCTTGGGACCTTGTCATATACTTTTTCCAATTCTAGAAGTGCCCAGTTGGACTCTTTCCTCATCTCTATCTTCTTCTAAACTATCTGTTTCACTGCAAACATCAGGACAGTTGTATTGCTTCCTGATATGAATCCAAACTGCTCATCTCCCATCTTACATTCTACTGCTCTGCATATCCGTTTATCAATCACCCTCTCTAGAACTTTCATACAATGTGATAGGTGTTTGATTCCTCTGTACTGCCTACAGTTATGGATGCCCCCTTTTTTCTTTTACACTGGCATGAGTATGTTTATTCTCCAATCATCTGGGATACATTTTTCTCTCCACACTGCTGTGAGTACCCTCAAAAGCTATTTCTCCCCTATCTCACCCAACATCTTTATAATATCTGCTGTGACCTCATCTGAGCCTGCTGCTTTCACTGACTTCATTTTCCTTAGTGCTATTCTTACTTCTTCTAGGGTAGGCTCCTCTTCTTCTCTCATTGTAGGCTGTTTCTGGGGCAGTACACCTTATGTGGGGTTTTCTTTATTCAGAAGCTGCTGGAAATACCCCTTCCATCTGCCTTTGATGTACTGGTGAGCAGGTTGTTGCTGGCATCCCTTATGAAGGGTGTCTGACTATCTTTATCTTTCTGACTTTGTCTTGCAACCTGATATAGTTTCTTTGTGCCACCTAATGAGTCACTTTCCAGAAGTTGGTAAAGTGCCTCTGATGCCCTATTCTTTGCTATTGTAACTTTCTTAGCTTCTTTGTTAGCCAACCAGTATCCCTTCCTAGTCTAGTCAGTCTTTTCTATCCTGCACTCCTTCTTTCTTTTGATGACTTCCTGGACTTCTGCATTCCATCACCAGCTTTCCTTATGTACCTTATTTCCATACCTGACTCTGCCACATATGTGTTCTGTAGTCTTTACACATGCTGTTTTGAAGTGCTGCCACTCTTCTTCAACTCCACCTATGTCCTCCTCGTTTTGGGGTGCTAGAGCCCTGAGTAATTCCTTGAACTGTTGTATTTTTTCTCCAGTCAATTTCCAGGTCTTCAGCCACCTGGTCTCTGTTGACCTTAGAGTCTTCTCTGACCACTGCTTGCAGCGGATTGTGGCAACCAGTGGTTTATGCTGTGGGCTGGCTGTTCCACTGAGAATGACTTTGCAATCACTGATTCTACCCCAGTGGCCATTTCCTTACTATGAGGAAGTCTACCTGAGTTGCATGTTGGCCACTCTTGTATGTGATCTTGTAACTATCTCTCTTTCTGAACCATGTGCTGGCTACTATCAAGCCATTTGCTAGATAGCAGTCTAGAATGACCTCTCCTTCTTTATTCCTGCTGCCCCACCCATGTGCACCCAGACAGTCCTCTTATCCTGTTCTGTCTATTCCGATATGTGCATTCAAGTCACCCATTATCAACACCAATTCATGTTATACTGCTTTATCTAGTCGGTCCTGCAACTGCTGTCTGAATGCACTCTTTTCCTTACTATCACAACCCTGCTGTGGGGCATATGATAAGATTATGAATACTGCCCTATCATCACACTGGAGTCTGATTGCATGAGTCTGTCACTAATTCTGATGATATCTCTCACTTCCTTCTGAAGCATCCCTCTCACAGAGAAGCTCCGAATGTCAGAAGAGAAACATAAATTCCGTGCTTCCTGCTTTCAATATAGCTGAAAAAGTTTGCCAACACAGTACACAATTCTTTGCTACACTTACAAGCTCCTACTTGGAGATCATGAAACCAGCATCATGACCATATCCCATATAAAAGACCATATCATATAAAAGAATGCTGTGAAGCTCGAATTAAAAATGAAAAATGGAAGTGATACAAGACTATTAAGCTATTTAACACAATGCCTCTTATTTAAACATTTACTGAGCTTTTTATACACATTTTGTGGGACACAAACTTGTTACATTTTAGTTATTCATTTTCCAGTACATCTGTTGAAGCTGGACAGCATTTACGCATGAAGCAGGCATAATGCTGAGAACCATTTCTAGATGGGAGGCCTGTCCACTACAGCATGCAGATGGCTGCAATAAGACATATAATTGAGGACCATTTTAGAGGATTGTCAACTCACCTTTGTACAATTTTCTATGTTACACCTTTGCATGTGGGTGAAAATGTGGCGAACCTAATAAAAACATAACTGGACTGAGAAAAAGGAATGCAGACAAAGCACACCAGCGGGGAGCCAAGCCAACAGACCATGTGCTGTGAGACAACGAACAGTTACCATATTGTTCTACAAATGTGATGCTCTGGCACATTGCAAATGCTAAATGAAAAAAACAGCAGGGGGAATTCAATAAAGCCTACATTCTTTTTCATGTAGGCATCACTCTGCAATGCTTACATGGGGGTGAACAATTTTAGATTCAGTAAACGCTGTTTAGGGGTGCACATGTACATGCAAACACGGAAACTATCATGACATGCAAATGGCCTCATAAGCAGGTGAATCTCATGGAAATGAGGCAGGTAGAGCAATCCAACATGCAGAAACTTAAAAAAAAATAGAAATAAAAATGTTTAAAATATGTAACAGAAATATATGATAGGAGCTTGCTTGGGGTCCCTACAATGGTGCATTGTTGCTGTTGTTAAGGTGATAGGGCTATGAAGCATTTCGTTTCTAGACTGTCAGCACTGATAAGTACGCAAATGAGGTGGGGTTATTGAATAGTAGAAATCATGTCTGCATATCCCCTTTATGTAGGGTCTTACACCATGTTCATGTTTACACAGGATGCGGCTGACATCAGGAATGGTGTCCTCTCACTTATAAGGTCTTTTAAGCTTAGATGCATATGTTTGCGTGGCTCATCTCCTAGCTGAATGTGTTCTGAAATCCGGATGTATTCCATTAGTTCTCTAACTACCCCTCAATCGCTATATTCTCTAGCTACCGCCCAATCGCTATATTATCAACTCTACCTAAAATCCTAGAGAGGGTCATTCATAAACAAGTGTCTATATTTCTCTATACTAACAAACTTCTAACACTCAGCATGGCTTCCGACAATACCACAGCACAACTACTGCCCTACTGACTTTTACTAACACTAACTATCACAGGAACAGAAACAGCTATGTATCCTCTATCTTCCTTGACCTGTCAAAAGCTTTTGTCATGGTTTCTCACTCCAAACTTTTGAATGTCCTCTCTGATCTAAACTTCTGTAAGTCTACCCTTAACTGGTTCCAGGATTATCTTACTGGATGCCAGCAAGCTGTTTCTTGGCAGCACAACCTTTCACCCCTCCTACCAGTAACACTTGGGGTCCCACAATGTTCAATCTTAGGACCACTCCTATTCTCTATATTTAAAAATAACCTCCACCTATCAGCCCCAAAGTCTGCACTCATACAGTATGCAGCTGACGCAACAGTAATTTGTTCTGCCTCCTCTCTTCCTGAACTTCAGATACTTACACAAAAATCCTTTTGTGCGGTCGAGTCATGGCTCACAAATGCTAAACTAATACTCAGCCCTAATAAAACCAAACTAATGAGCTTCCATCCCACTAAAGTAACCTCACCCTCCAATACATTTACCATCACCTAAGTAATACTATTATAACTCCATCCCGCAATACTAAACTCTTAGGAGTTGAGATAGATTTCAAACTGAAATTTGACAATCACATTTCCCAAATTGTAAAAAAAGTTCATAAAAAAATAGGTGCACTATATAGAAATAAAGATTACTTTACCAATAATACCAAAATTGCAATTGCTCAATCCCACCTTATCTCCACCCTGATGTACGCTGCCATCATACTAACTACTTTACAAAAATCAGAGATACAAAATAGCAAGATTTGCCACTAACCTGTCAGCTAAAACTCATCATTGCCATGCAGTCAAGCAACTAAACTGGTTAGAACTCCCCCAACTACTACACTACAGTCAGTTAACCACAGCCCACAAAATCCTCTATGAGCCAGAAAAAACACATGTTCTACAAACTGTAGCCCAGCCATATGCCACAAACAGATTCTTATGCTCCTCTAATAAAGCACATATAAAAATCAATGCAGCCAAAAACCAAGCAGGACATTCCCTCTTCTCAATTTATATAGGGAAAATCTGGAATTAACAACCTGATAACATCACCACAATAGCATCACTAGTCCAATTTAAAACTACCCTAAAATCCCACCTACTCAACAGGTGGCTATGCCCCTGCTCTACTACTGACTAACTTCTCAATTCTTCCCAACACCTTTACTTCACTACTTCTGTATACCTATAATTTCTCTAGCTATCTATCTCTACCATAACAAATGATATAGTATTTGCAGCAAAATAATGATTATACTGAAATATGTATGGCTGATGACTGTAAATACGAAATATGTATATCTAATGTTTGTAAATAGGAATGTTCACAGGAAACCTGCATTGACTATCCCTGTGATTCCTGAAGCTTGCGCCAAGCGCCGGAGTAGCATCAGTGATCTAACGCCAAATATGGCCGCAGAGCTATTCAGGTACGAGCTGTTTCCACGTGCACTACCAGCGTACGCCAGAGCTGCACAGCTCCCGGCGCATGTATGCAAATTACCCCATGCACAGCTGTGTAGCATGCAAATGAAGGTATATAGCAATTCATGAAGTGGTGCAGGCTTAGGGTAAGCATGAAGAAATGTAAACCAAAAAAAAAACGGTTTACATTTTTTCAAACAGAAAATCATGCCACGAAAGCGGACCAAACTTCCGTAGTATAATGTTAATATATGCCAATAGCTAAATTTATAGCCAATGGCTAAATTTATAGCCAGTGGCATAAAAAGACATGCACAACACATAAAAAATAGCATTTAATGTTATGGTCACACTAACGCAAAGCAAAACCGCAGTGCATTGGTGCGCAAACAGGATCACAATGAAAATATATTTAGATGTCATAAAACTGCAGTGTAACGCAATTCATGAATTTCCCATAATAGTCAATGTCACGCATGCTACACCACAACCATGGTGCAAGGGTTGATAAGGGTCTGTGAAAGTGTTCTGCATGGTAACTAGGAATTAGTAGTCAATGCCATACAAATGAGTCAAGTAATACTGAATTGCAAACTCCCCACCAGCATAAGGATGTACCACACAGCATAGCGGTACAACACCGAGGTGTGGCCTGGAGGTAAACATGACATCAAGAGAAGGGTGCACCACCGTACTATAAGCACATTGGAGCATTGCTAATCCGGGTTGCCTGTTGCTAAGCAAAGCCACATGATAGGGGTGTGGAAGTAGCCATAGCTTTGTTTAGCTGAGAGCACACAATTTAACCGAAAGTGCATGTGAACGTGGATGAAAACACACTCGAAACCCAGTAAACAGCTGTGCGTGGCATGCACCACAGCTGAAACAGGAAGGATAAGGGAAGACAGTAAGGAAATGCTGCAGCATGGTAATTGGAGTACAAATGAGTAATTAACACCTAGGAACTCACAGTTGGCCATTGATAACAGCTAACAAGGCTGCTAGCAGCTACCAGCAGAACAGGAAAGGGGATGTGCCGTACTGCAAAGAAAAGAGAACTGTCACAGCCGAACAAAGCAAACCTGCAGTAGATCAGCTACATAACACATTTCCCAACACAATCCTGGGTTGTGAAAGCAAAAAACAAGAAAGCAGGCAGCTGGATGCATGCCTGACAATGGGAGGGGAATCGGGTTGAAAAGTGAAGTAAAGGGCAATAGATGAATCATGGCAGCCAAGCGTAAGTCAACACCAAAGGCCCCACAATAGCAGTACCTGCTATAAAACCCATAATTAAGATACCCCGCAGCTGGAATTGCACATACACACCCAATTACACCAGCATCATCCATTGCACAATAGTATAAGGTGTGAAAGCCCCACACACACACTTGTGTATTCCCAGACACTCTGCACCATTGGTGTATACAGACGGGGAACTTTTAATATGTACATGTTAGGGGCTGCCATAGCTTTGATTCACCAGCATGTGTTGGAGACTGACTGTGGTGTGGAGGATGATGCTGACAACCATCTCAGGCACCGGAGGAGAAGAGTGTTCAGACCCAGGGTAACCTACCAGGGGCTACATGATCTGGAGTTAGTAGAGCATTACAGGGTGGACAGGGACACCATACAGCAACTTGTTGAGCTGTGCTGGCCATGCCTCAGAGCCAGAAGTAACAGAGGGGAACCCATCCCAGTGGACACGAAGGTATGTGTAAGCTTCAGAATACTAGCCACAGGTACCTTCCAAAGGCCAACTGGGGATATCATGGGGATCTCACAGGCATCAGCATCCAGGGTACACCACCAATTCCTGGATGCCATGTTACCACATGCCAATGAGCACATATACTTCCCCCTGAACGCAGGAGGAGTTGGCAAGCAATATGCATCTCTTCCACCACATGGCAGACTACCCGGAGGTACTGGGTGCAATAGACTGCACACACATACACTTCAAGACACCACCCGGTGAGCAGGGTAGGCACTTCATAAACCACAAGGGATACGCCTCCATCAAATGCCAGGTCATGTGCAATGCCCAGGGCATTATCATGGATGTGTGTGCTGGCAGCCCTGGAAGCTATCATGACTCCCACATCTGGCATGTCTCACAGCTGTATCAGGTATTTGCCAGTGGGGACATCCCATATGGCCACCTGGTGGGGGATGCTGGCTTTGCACTGGAACCGTGGATGATGACTCTCATCAGTAATGCACACACAGCCATGCAAGAATGCCATAATGAGGCAACCACAGAAACCAGAATCATCATAGAGCATGTGTTTGGGATGCTGAAATCACGTTCTGTTGCTTGGACATATCTGGTGGAGAATTGCAGTACTCTCCAGGCACGTGTGCCCACATCTTCATAGTATGTGCCATGCTACACAATATGATCCAGCGGAAACAGCTGCAGCAGGGACACAATGGTGAAGGCCCTCACAGCCCACCACCATTGCTAATGGCCCTACAGACACAGAGGGACTCAGACCACGAACACCCTGTGCCAGCCCCAGTAGGCAGACGGAGGCGTGCCCAGTATGCCCAGACCTTGGCAAAGAGGGAACGTATAGCACACACACTGACAGTGTAGGCACTTATGGACTGACACCCTTCTCCACCTGCACACACAGCAAACATGGATGGCACACACACACACACAAAACCACCTGTAAAGTGTCATGTATAGGTGGTCTACTGTGTGCATCCTACATAGGTAGCCCTCAACTATTGTACACACAACTGCCGTTGGCACAAGGTAAGTCAAAACCTGAACAGTAAATTAAGCTATCAGCATGTGTCCATACTGTATGTATAGGTTCATAGATACATAGGTAGGTACTTGCCTAACTGCCCGAGGCCACTCAAAAGCATAGCCAAAAAGTGTTTGCTTTCGCCACCCCATTGATTAACTAACTATCCCTCTGTGGAGCAGAGCCAATTGCTGGATCCCTGGGGTGTATCCACTGTTCCCCACCCACTCTGCAAGGATTCCCTGGAGTGTTAGTAAGGGGGTTTGTATAATGTAATCAGAGATGTAGTTCCATATAATGGGGAGTATCCATGACAGGAATCTTCTCAGATGATTTACATGTTACATAGTATACCTTAACCACAGCTTGCATATATAGGTAGTATTCCACAGAATAATAAACATGTGGAACACACAACCGCTGAAATGTGCATTAATCACCCTTGCATTATCAGTGCCTGCTCTGAGAGGTAAAATTACCACTGCCAGAATTAGAACACGCAACCATGTACACAATCATCGCAATAACCTACCAGTAGGCTACATGAGATGTACCAATGGCAGTTGTGTATACTGACCGGATAAAACACAAAAGGTAGGAATGTGTGGAAATAGGACAAACCGGCATGTACCCAATGAAAGGTGTATGCTATATATATATATATATATATATATATATATATATATATATATATATATATATATATATATATATATATATATATATATATATATATATATATATATATATATATATAGAGAGAGAGAGAGAGAGGGAGATATATGTCGATATATGGGGATATACATATATATGTAGATATATAGATAGGTTAACAACATCTACATAACCATGGAGGTACATATAAATGGGATACCTACCACATACTGACTGCTTGACATACTGATGAGTGTAATCACGAGGCTTAAAATCTGAAAGACCACAGTACCGAAACACCAGAAGCGAGAGGTTTAAAATCCCGATGTTAAGGGACATTTAGTCAGTGCTTCTGGTGTTGCGGTTCAGGTAGGTTACTGTGTGTAACTGCGTTTCTGAGGGCTGTAGTGTGTGTAAGTGCGTGTTCTTAGTGTGGTGTGTGTTCCTGGGTGACTGTAATGTGTGGGTGTGGGTTTGCTCTGTGCGTCTGTGCGATCTAGGAGGTAGAATATTAAAGTAGGGGGTGTAGGGGGGCTTGCCCACCTGTTCATACGTAGTGTAGGATGGTTTGTTTGGATCTGGTGGGTAGCAGTGTGTCTGTGTGTGTGTGTGTGTGTTCCATTTTTGTTTTACTTTCGTGAGTTACTGTTGCTGTCAGTAATGTGGGGTATGGGAGTCTGGGCATGGTACTGTGAGCGTCGGAATTGTGAAGTTTCGGGATTCCATAGGTATCCCGTATACAGTGGTTGAAGTGCTCATATATGAGTATAACATGGACCATAACAATCACACATTCCGCCACAACCACACTTTATGAACAAAGGATATGGAGAGTATATGCCTATACACTATTACAAATATGTGCTATGGACATGAGCCAGTGATAGGGTTAACACCTGTCCCACTTTGCGAGGGACAGTCCCTCTTTGGGCGGTTGTGTCCTGACCAAAAATATTAAACATAGCAAATGCTTGAGATTGTAGGACATAATTATGTCCCATATGTAATGTAATAGTTGCATACAATAGTTCTTTCTGTATCTAAAATACCTACATGTTACAAGAAACAGGATAAGCAACTAAACTGATACAAGAATAAGCTTATATTTAGGCAAAAAAGGAAAGTCCTATCCCTTGTACTGACCGTGGGTTTGTGTCGGCCTGTAAAATCTGATGTGTGTCCCGAAAATGTCCCACTATGGCCATATGAAAAGGTGGCAACCCTAGACAAAGAGGGTCAGTCACCAACACAACTCCAATGACTGCAAATACCTATGACAGAAATACACAGCTTTCATGTCGCAACACTTTTTTACATTTTGATGTATTGCTGAAAGGATTCAAGGATTAACATCACTTGCATCCTATACAGGAACCAATTAACAGTGCCTTAATGAATCAGCCTGCAATTACCGTAGTATTAGTCCACTAAAGGTTAGGTATTCAAATAGGGAAGGAACCCTCATGCATATATCGATTATGTATAAAAGCAGTTCCTACACACCTGCATCTGCTATGTGCACTCATCAACATCACCCCAACACCCAAACAAATTACAATACAAACTGTAATAACATCACAAATCATTCACTCACTGTAGGACATCTGCAGAAGCCTTAACATACCTTGTCAGAGACATACTAACATGGCCCTATGTGAAATAGTTGCTGTTATACAATGGAACAGCTGCTCATGTTACTGGGTTTGTTTGCACCAATCCCATTTCAGAGGGTTGTGTGTACATCAGGAAGTGTTACCGATTACTGATTAACTGCAAAGTATGATACACATGTACACCAAACCAAGGATGTCTGGTGAGCACACTGTAAAGCACCTAACAGTTCATGCATAGCCATACAGTCTTGAACTTCCCAAACATCCTTGCCAGATTGAAACATCTGCAGAAGTATCAGGTACAAACAAACCCTGCATAAGTAGCAATGTTCTGAAATGTAACAGCTGTACTCACATGTAGAACAACATCTTCTAGCCATCACACACAATCTATGGGAGTCATGAAGCTAATATATCTCTGTCTGTCTCCATATAGCTGTTGAAATACATCACAAACAACACATCCAGGCCATCTTCCTCAAAACTAAGGCAAACGGACAATGCCCAACTGGAGTACTCCATTATACACCACTGGTGCCATGGTATTGGCTAATGGAGTAGCTGCACAGCTAATGTGCATCTAATTAACTACTTTGGAACACCAATTGGTGGTCAGGATAGCACATGTTACTGATATTTAACTAGAAAAGGATGGCTTATCATACATTCAAACCATTTGTATATACCCGCAGAACGTTACAATGAAGATTGAAACACAAACTGAAAAGGATTGAATTAACAGTCAATGACACCTCGGGTTACTAATAAGGTATGTAGAACACTCAGTAAGTCTGTGTATGTAGTACCTGTTCTGTAATATTTAAAGTGCACGCAATCCATATAGTGGAAGCAGTTATCTTGTAGTGCTGTACTGTTGAGCATAGTAACGCTTGTAGTATTTATGCGTGTACTGCTGTAGGTCACAAGGCAAACACCGCATACACCACAATGGATGCTATATAAGGGCTTTGAACACAAATATTCCTCACCAGCCGCTGTCAGTGGCAGGGCTGGTCCAACAAGTATGTGCTATAACAGGGGATAGTATATGTTGATATATTGTAACAGTAGGCATATGTATGGGTGTATTACTGAGAATAACCTGTCGAAGGTTGGCCCAATGTGAAATTATGATTTGCATTGTGGGATATTGTGCCAATAACTGTGTAATGTACAGTATTGTAGGCAGATATGTATTACAAGTTACATAGCATTACTGTTATGTTAGGCAAACATTAGTTATGTCTATTGGCATTTACAATACATAATAACAGGATACATATGACTTGTAGTCATCCAACAGTTTATCATCATGACAGCAAAGTAAAATGGAAGAGCTGGTTAACTATTTATGCACATAAGACATGTAATAAGTGCAAAGGTAGGTACTAGGCTGTCTGCCCAAGGGCATTTATAAGCCTAGCTAGAGTGTTTTGGCTTTTGCCACCCCCTTAGGTTAGTTCCCTGTGCCTCTGAATGGCAGAACCATTAGTTCCCTGTGCCTCTGTCCAGCAGAGCCACTGCAGTGAGCCCCTGGGTACATGTCTGTCTCCCATCCACCTGTCAAGGTTTCCCTTGAAGAGTGCTAGTGAGGGGCCTTGCCTGATGTACATTGGAATCATGTTCCAAA
The DNA here is from genome assembly GCF_019279795.1 of Protopterus annectens. Taxonomy (NCBI): domain Eukaryota; kingdom Metazoa; phylum Chordata; order Ceratodontiformes; family Protopteridae; genus Protopterus; species Protopterus annectens. The sequence continues at coordinate 989,627,109 of NC_056747.1, forward strand.
GCATGGGGAGTCTCCGGGTCAGGAATCTATCCATCCAGCATGTCCTAGTCATCATTGTGGTTAGGTGTATATCCCTAGAGCATGTGGCTCTCAGGGCTTCTGTTTAGGTGGAGCATATCCAGCAATACTGGGTTGGACATGGGCCTTGTATGTCAAGCAGAGATCACCTGTGCGGTATGCAACCGGCTGGAGTTTCTTAGGTTGGGCTGCATAGGTCATCTGTTTGAGGTCAGTAATCCTCTTGGTGTGGTACTGTTGTGGTCTTCCATCTGTTGCAAATGTCTTGTAAGGTACATCCCAAATGGGGTGTTGTATCCTTTAATGGGTCTAATAAGTCATGAGTAGAGAGGCACAATGGCTTCCTTTTTTCTGGATGCGAACCTATTAGAGATTAGGGGGGCCACGTAGAAGGATATTCTAACCATCTTGTCATTATGGGTATCAAAGGAGAGATTGTTATCTACTGGGGTTACCAGATCCCTTATTACCTTTTCTGTATGTAGGGGACTAGCACCTATGTGGTAGTCTGCGGGTAATTAGTTATATCCAAAGGGGATGACTATGCACTGTTTGGCATTCAGCTTGAGGCCATGATATTGACACCAGATATCCGTCGTAGGGCCACCCTACCGGAGGGTGTCTGTATCAACTGGGGAAACAATTATGGCCCCTAGTTTGCAGTCATCTGAATACCTTTTCAGCCAAAGCCCTTCTGTGCTTGCCTGTACGTCAGAGAATTATATACCGAACATGAGGGGTCCTAGGACTGAGCCCTGGGGGATGCCACTTGTAACTGGTATACAGTCGGACCTAGGGTATGCAACTCCCACTGTGTGGGTTCTGTCCATGAGCCGCTTTGCAAACCATCACATGGCATAGGTGTTAATGTTCAGGCGGATGGGTATGTCGATAATACCAGAATGGAGAATGATGTTGAAAGCCTTTGAGAGATCTAGATAGGCTGTGTGGACCTCCTTACCCTCATCTAATGCCTTGGTAACTGTCTCTAAGAATTCTACCAGGTTTAGGAGGCATGGTCTGCCCTTAACAAAGCCAAACTGGGAGGGGTCAAAGGTTTGGAGGTACCCAATGTCTCTGTGAATGAGGTCCATGATGATGTGCTTCATAGCCGTGCAGACCAGGCTAGTCAGGCCTATATGGCAATAGGTCCCATGGTCCATTGTGGCACCACCTTTGTGGAGTGGGATAACTGCTGCTGTGTGCCATTCAGAGGGCACAAAGCCCGATGCGAGGCTATTATTGAACATGGTGTGTAGGTGGGGAGCCAGTACATTCTGAAGTTCATGTAAAATGCAGCCTGGGATGTTGTCCGGTCCCATGGATGCTGTGATATTGGCTTTAGAGTGTGCAGCTTTTACCTGTGTAGTTGTGATTACAGGGACTCTGCACTCTTCCTGTATAGATATGGGCCCTTTAGGGGGTGAGAGGGGGGAAAGGTAGCACTGAACCTATCTGCCAGGATGTTGGCAATATCAGTTGGTTCTGTAATGTTCGTGCCTTTGTGCTGAAACTCAGAGCAGATTTGGGTGTTGACATAGCTATAGAATGCTTTGTGGTTGTTGTTGGAATTAGTTGCAGTTTTGTTTTTGTAGCTAGCTTCGGAGGATCTTATAGGGGATCTCACCTTCTTACTGAGGCTGACCAGGGAGCTCCTCCACTTATGGGATTATAGTCTCTTTTGCAACAGTGTCTTCCTTCTGTTGTACAGTTTGTTTACGGCAGGGGATCACCAGATTGGTTTCCTTAATTAGGAGTATAGCATCTTGGTTCTGTTTGGGATAGCACTATCCATGCACTCGTGTAAGTGCTTATAGAGTGCATTTGTGTAGGATTCAGCAGTTGTAACAGTATTGTCCATCTGCATGGGTGCCATGACGTTCACCACGTCTGTCTTAAGAGGCATGCAGTTGGCTTTCTAGACATATTATACCGTGGTTCCCTTAATGGGGGGTGGGGGTGGGATGTGGATATCAAGGGTGTTTAGCTCATGGTCAGAACGGACCAACGAGGAGTTGACTACAGGTGTGGAACACCGGTCACTCATGCTGGTAATGCTTAGGTCTAGGATATTGTTGCCCCTGGTGGGTGTGTGGATATGTTGATCCAGGGCATTGGTGTTTATGAATTCCAGAAAGCGTTGAGCTAATGAGTTGGTACACCAGTAGTTTTTTCAGTTAATGGTGGGGTAGATTCAGTGAGACTATGTGATGAGTGTGGTGTGATGCGAATGTTTACCTTCTCCACATGACTGTCGGGGTCAGGTTTGGTTGGAGAGAGCTTTACCTCCAATTTGGCTAGATAAGTGTATCTCTCACAGGTTGTTGTGTTGGGTGGTAGGCGGAGAGGGTTGTCTGTGTACATGAGGCAATGTCTACATTGTCTCAAGATGTCCAGATTCATCAGATAGACAGGAGAGAACACTGGCAGCTGACCCTTGGACATGCCTGAATATAAAACTAATTTCCCCTAGATAAGTGAAGAAAGTGAGTACAAGAGCTATTTTACTCTAAGCAAGTGAGAAAAGTATGTACAAAACCTGTTTCCCTCTAGGTAATGAGGAAGATTGAGTGCTATAGTAATTAATAGCTTACATAGTGCTTACAAGTTCTGAACAAGTGCTGAGCATGAATAAGCAATCCAGATACGGTCTTGGATAACATAAACACACTGTCCCCCCCACCAACAGGTACATAATCATATATCCATGCAAACCACAGAGCCTCTGTACCCACAACTATGCAGGTACAAGTTGCACTCAGGCTGCATGGAACCTGTCCACATCCCAGGATGTATCATACACATATGGCAAAACAAGTTGCTCTCCACATACACATCATATAAAACATAGCTTCATGTCAGGCTGTGTACACACTGAATGGTGCACACCAACAGGTATCACAACCCACAAAGGGGGAGACACCACTGATAATGGGAAGTACTGCACTACTACCCTGCTGAGTCTGGTCTGAAAGGCCATGAACCTTGATCAAATTATTTGATGTCAGCAGTACAGATGTAGATGACAATAAGGTTGATTGCACACTGCATATCATAACCTTGCAGGTCATAGGACATCATCACCCATACTGTGTTCCACCTACACTCGGTGTACTAGATGTACATTCCTATGTCACAGGAGTGTTTTGCAACGGGACTGCTGGCAGAACCAACACTACATAAGGTGTCTGAATAATACATGCACATCACACCAGTACCAGCTACGGTAAGACAGGGTTAATTAACTGTATCCCCCCTCATTGTAGTCAATACCACACAGACAAACAGAAGGCATCTGTCTATTGAAGTATGCGAATGACTATGACCTCGGAGCAATAGCTGACTCATGAGTGTTATGGACAACATACAGAAGGGGCTTTGTGGGTGAGGTGTGTGTGACATATGGCCACAATCTGACAGCTACATATTGCATTGTCACCCCTATGTTAATAACTCTGTACCCATGAACTACCACCTAGGCAGCAGTCAACATAATGGACAGTGTGTGTAAGGGATGCAGCTGGGCAGTTGTCTATCCTGTGATAGCTACATCACCACATCTGTCAGGTAGTCATATATGGCAACCCTAATCATGACAGGGTGCCATCCATGAATATAGAGATCATTGTCCAGCTGTACACAACACTTAAGTGACCCATATCAGATCACATATTTCCTTTAAGGGGTATTGGCCATGTTAAGATGGCCTACACCAGCCTTCCCATTCCCCATCTCCACTATGTAGCATGATGCATACCCTGAATAAATCCATGTCCAACCCAGTGATGTTGGACATGCTACACGTACACATCCTGATCTCAAACACATACTTTGTGGACATCCACCTTCCTAGTACTAGGATCACCACATGCTGGACAGATCCTTGTCCCATACACTTTATATAGTCCTGCCATACTATGCATTCCTGTCCAGCAAAGCTGCACATCACTCTCCTCTCAGACATGGCGTGATGACCGCATGGTAAATGTATCATTAACCCTGTGGATCAGTTATGTGGCACTGCTCCACCTGGCCCCAGAGACCCACCTTTCAGCTACAGCCAGGTAACCTTTCATCCTAGATTCATACATGGCCCAGGGCATATAGCCTACTAGTTGACATTGACTGTACATGCTATAGTTGATATCCATCCCTGCAAATACCATCTGGCTAGCCAGTGTCCCATGTGTATCACATGTGCAACACATGTGATACATTGCAGGATGTTGAATTGCTGTACAGTGCTGTGTAGATGTACATGGCAGAACACATACATGTAAAACCTTCCATGAGCAAGTCTGCAGGGTCACAGGTCATGTCCGTTACCTTCCGTGAGCAAATCTGCAGGGTCACAGGTCATGTCCGTTAAGGCAGTGTAAGTTTTTATATGTGACATGCACACAGCATGAAGGTCGACTGCATTAATGTGGACACATCCAGCCATGTGCTGATAGGTAGGAACACCAGTACAGGCAAACAGACATGTCCACATCAAGACAGCATCCACATGGAGTATGAGTAATGCAATCAGGTGACACACACACATATATGGTGATAATATCCACTCACCAGTGAGTGTCACATGTGTGTGACACAAACATGCCAATGGTGTCAGTGTCATGTAGATTTGCAAAGACAACTATTTAATCATAACAAATGCGAGACACATATATGTTCAGCTGTAGTTCTGCATGTCTCTGTCAGTTACTGTGACCTGTCTCCATCATTATGTCTTCCAGATATGCTGCGCGCAAGGCTAACCCCTTATACCCGCTTGAAGGATGAGGCCCTCATCCCATACCTACATGACAATCATGATATCCTGTTCAGCCATGTGCCACAGGATGCACAGCAGCGGGATTCCCTGTGGATGGAACTTTGCAGGAGGGTTAATGATGTGGGTGACCACAACTGCACATGCCAGCAGGTGCGCAGACACTGTACAGACCTCATTAGATGGGTGAAACAGCATGAGAATGCAATTGTCAGGGAACAAGGTGCAACAGGTGGTGGACCACCAATCCAGCCCCCAATCACACATACTGAGGAGCTACTGGCCAACCTGGGGACACCTGCAGAACAACATCCACAAGCCTTAGCCGATATTATGGAGGTGGGTGTCTCTCAACCCCCCAGCCTGGAGTTGCCTGGTAAGTCACTACTGCACCTATAACAACTATATTCCATATAGTTGCATGTGTCACTGTGCAATATGTAATGTAACATCATATGCAAGGTATGTATACACACATGCCGCATACTATAGTATGCTACTCTGTGTATGCACGCATGTGCACACACCATAGTATAGTCTAATGTACTGGTGTATGTGTTAACATGCACATTGCACCCTGTAGCTATCGTACAGGCATGGAAAATGCTCATACTGCTGTGTTACTCCTATTTAGGTACCTCTGGATTTCTGCTGTGACAGCAGCCCATTGCAGGTGGGACTGTTATTATTTATCAGGCATCATAATGCACAGATCTATCTGCCATGTGACCATTTACCACATGTACACATAATGTATGGTCCTGTCACAATATACAGGTTGGACCTGCATTGCAGCACAATGGCTACCCATGTGCAACACTTGCAAACTATGTGAGTCACCGACATGAAACCTCACAAACTGTTATTGCCAGATGTGTGGACAGCTGTTCATACAATGCTGGAGGTGCTGTTCACTCTAGGGACATATACTACAGATCTGAACTACACATGTGGGGAATACAAACAGTACTTCACAGTGGGCTGGAGTATGGCCAACTAACAGGATTCACTGGTGTGGATCATAGCCCTGCTATGAATGTCACACAATGTGATGTTCTATCTTGACATGTCCATGACATCTAGTGGCCTGGCTGCAACACTGCCTAACTAACCTGAAAAACATATCCCACATGCCAAACATACCACCCTTTGTCTGCATAACCCTGTCGTCAGTGGAGCATATGACACCTATGGGAGTATGTCATATGGGACAACACAGAGATGTGTAATAGATGCCCGTCACAATAATTTGGCCAACACATGTACACACATGGTCATGGAAGATGGCCAGAGACATGAAGCAACACACACAGTAGATGTGATGTGCTTGTGTGAACAATGGCTACACATGGTCCAACTATGGCCTTTGTGCAATGGTTATATTGCAGATGTGGAACACTAGACATCCTACAGGCCTGTGCACATCTTTTGTAGGCGTGACATCAATCCACCACATAAGATGTGTTGAACATCTTGAGGGTGTCACGACATGACAACAGTCATCTGTACAGTATCCACATCATCCCACAGATACAGTACATTCCTCTTGCTGGTGTTGGACATCAATGTCATACTTGCTCCTACTGTGTGTGCGTGTGTGTGTGTGTGTGTGTGTGTGTGTGTGTGTGTGTGTGTGTGTGTGTGTGTGTGTGGTACACTGATGTCATGTGGCACATGGTGTACCAACATATTCACCAGGTCTGGCCATAGTTGCCAAGCAGCAGCAATATGGTTGCAGATGTGCAGGGGTGTCATCTGTATACCCTTCAGTGACCTGTGTCACACATTACACATCATGGTTTAGTGTGTATACACCTCAGTGACGTGGGTCACATTCCACAGTATATATGTATTGTATCTGAACACAGTCATGGCTATGAACTGTGTCTGTAACTCACACTGTATAGCAATAGAGATGCCTCATGATTCCTTGCAATGGCCATATACATCAGCTAAATGTGCAGTATATCTGTAGGGTGGACAGACAACACTGCTTTGGCACACCATTACCCCACTGTATATTTGACAGGACACCATTGTGTTAAACATGTATGCATGCAATTGTACACGTCAGCAGATCACATGTCATACTACTTGTGATTGTCAAGGTCATATGCCACACATCAGGCAGGTGTATTGTTAACCTGTGCTGGTCTACATGGTATAACACAGGAATGTATGCTAACTACTACTATGATTGTGTAATTTGCATGTTGTCTGCTATGACACATGCATGCTGTTGTGTGCAACCCAGGGATGTATGATAACTACCACTATCATTGTCTCCACTGCATGCTGTCTGCTGTGTCACATGCATATTGCAAGCGTTCTATCATATCACATGCACGTGTGTGTGTGTGTGTGTGTGTGTGTGTGTGTGTGTGTGTGTGTGTGTGTGTGTGTGTGTGTCTATTGTATAGATTGTAATGTACAGTTCTTGTCTGCCCCTCACATGTGATGTAGGTGCGTTGCTCTCCTGTGGCCCATCTGATATTAGTGTCCCCACAGACTCTAGCAGTGATGGTGAACGTATGATTGAGGCACAGGCAGGGTTGTCAGGGGCTGAATCTGTGCCATTGATTGCCATTCCACCTATATCCCCCTCATCATCGCAGACAGATCCCATGCCTGCACATACCCCATCACCAGTGGCTATAGAGGAAGGATAGTTAGCAAGTGGTAGCTTGGAACAGGAAAGTGTGGGGGCTATGGAAGCTGTGCCTGCACATCATGGTGTTAGCCAACTGACTGGTGATGCCCCACACAGTCACTTGGCCAGTGCTGCTCGTAGGAGGACCTCTGGCCAACATGATCCTGCAAGACAGAGCGCAGCAGCTGGTGTCACCAGACGCATGTTTCAGGCTCTAATGGAGGCACAGGCATGTGCAGGATATCACAACAGAGAAGATCAGAGGCTTCAGAGGGCTGCTGTCCATTCTTTAAACAACAACATCCAGTCAATGGTATATGCTCAACAGCAGATTGCTGAAGCTTTGGATAGACAGTTGGGTGACATGGCTGGAGTCCTTGACTGTGGCATGACAATCTGCGAGCATGAGCTGTCTGTGTTGGAACATCTGGTAGGAGTGAGACGTCGGGCACGTGGACATAAGCCTGCTACATCACCTGTTTCAGGTCTACGTGTACGAGCTACATCACATGTCTGCTCCCATAGTGGAGGTAGCAGCAGCAGTGCAGCTGGTGCTGTGCTGTCCACACCATGACATAGCAGGCCACGTGCACGTGGCCCTGGATGGTCCCAACAGGGACACGGTTCCAGTGGATAAGTGTCATCAGACAGTACCCAATCTGCATCTCTGCCTGGTAGTGCCCGTGCAACTCCTGGCAGGCACAAGTCACATGTCCATGGCTGGATGCCGTGAACTGTAAAACCTGGCCTGTACAGTCCACAGTTGTCAATAATACCCCTGTGTAGGCCAGACGCATGACAGAACTGTGTGCATACATACACGCACACACTGGAAACATATGTAGGGCACCGCAACACACATGCCTAACATCCACACATGCCCAATTAGATCAAAGGCCCTAACCCACACACATGATGTCATCCAATGGTGCAGCCTAGGCCTCTGGCAAACATTATCACCCTGTGCATATGATGATGCCTGTGCCGCATCCCTGACATCCACACCATTGGTGCAGGGACTTGCTCATATGGTCTGATGCACAGGGTGAACAGACTAGGAAGATAAGTGTAGTTTACAATTGTTGATTACTGCTGACAGGCAACAGACATACCATGTACTACAGGTGTACAATGCATTTCGTACTGTTAACAGTATGTGTCTTGTGTAAAAACAGTAACTGCGTGTTGGTCATGATGTTCTGCTTTCCTCCTTCAGGTCTAATTGCACGTGCCGGTGGATGTTAGTGTTTGCAGTTAGTGTACCATATGCCAATGTGGACTACTCACAGGTATGTATGAATATACCCACATGCACCATGTAGCTGCCATATAACAGTGAGAATGTCCCATGTTCCAAACATGTCTACTGATCCAAGAGCATGATAGCTGTTTATTAAGCTACTGTGGCTACAGACGTGACATCCATACTGGCTGACATCACAGGTACAGTTACATGGAATGGTGAGGTAAGAGAGCGGTCTAGCTGATTACAAGGGTAGAGGCCAGTGGGAAGTGTGATGCCTCATTGGGAAGCAGTAATACATGTTCCCGTGATAGGATGCCAACACACAACTACACCCACACACTCAGGTACTGACACACATATTCAGTGACACAGTAACACACACACACACACACACACACACACACACACACACACACACACACACACACACACACACACACACACACTCACGGATTCACCAACACAGTAATACACACTCACACACAGTTGCTACTGTTGAGGTGAGGACCCCTGCCTATGTGCAAATCATCATTACAGTACTGTGCACCTACATGATGTGCCACAGAGAATACACATTTACAGGTAGTCAGTATGGCCTAAGATTGGGGACATCAACACAGATAGTAGATTGCATCGCCTGGATGGGGGGAGGGGTCTTATCAGTTCAGTATGGTAACATACATCCTCACTCCAGGGACCAGACAGCCATATATACACATACACACACACACACACACACACACACACACACACACACACACACACACACACACACACACACACACACTGTGGCATTCACTATTGAATACACCTATGTCACGCACATACAGCTACCTCACATGTGTGAGATACATGCCCTTGCCTATGTCCTGCTTTCTACATTGCAGTCTGTACAGATGTATACACTAGTGTACAGGAAAGTAACAAGTGAGATGTATTCCCCACCATACACGACATATATGGACACACACGCAATCACACATGCCAGTACGGTGAATCATAGACCTGCCTAGCTCATGATATGTATGACAGACTTATAGCAGTATTGCATGCATTACAAAGTGTACTGACGCTTCTTTTGGCAACAGTGCTGATATATGCACACAGGACATCTTAACTGTTAACAGGTGTCAAGTGATTTACCTTCGGTGTCACCCTGACCACTGTCTAAGTTGTGTGTTATGTCCTTCAATTAATGAAACCATTGCTTACTGGTTACACAGGTTATTGTAGGACCGCTTGTGACACACATGTGAGCTGTCCTCAGCAAACATCCATCTGCAAAGATGCCCCACCACTTAGTTATTTCCACACATCTGTCCATACCTGAGGTACATATTTCCATACATTCAGCATATCACCATATACAGTTGGCAATGTTGAGGCTGCATTACAAGTACATGATGTACTAAGATACACGTCACCTGCATACATCAGCAACTGCACACACATCGTATCTGAATGCACACCACTACATGTACATATGTGTAGGCCCTACAGTCTTGTCATTTGGGCATGTTTGTAGGCATTGCAATTGGTGGACATGTGTAATGACATACATGACACATGGACTATTGTATTATATGATAGGTGTAATGGGTGACCAGTAAAGAGGGAATGTTACCTCTGTCAACATTGATATCACACCTTATGTACTGTTAGCATTCAGCAGTCATGGACCTACATTCCATGTACATGTGTGTAATGGCTGTAGCCACCTATTTGCACAAAGGACAACGACAGCTATGCTATTTACATGTATGTTGTGTGTGAGTGGCATGTACATATCCAGGGCAGGTACATATATGTCATATCCAAACATGAGGATGTGTACTGGTGTACAGCAACAGTCATCTGCTAATGCTGTAAATATCCAAGGGCCCCTGGTATGTGTACAGATGACCTGGTTACAGACAGTGGTATCATTGCATTGTATAACACATGATGCAACTGTGTCAGTACATGGGTACTCCCTACAGTTGATGTAGAGCGTGGTACAGTCCACTGATCAAGGGTCACATGGTGGTGTACTCTTATATGTCCTACAACATATATGGATGTGTGTTGGTGGTCTGAGAGCATGGTGGTGTCTGAGGTTTACATCCTTGAATGCAGCATGTGACATTGTGTCCTGCACATGACTCATCTGTGATGTCTTTCTTGGGGGTACCGGTCAGTACATGTGAGTGGCCTCTATGTATGTGGGGGCACCACCACTTGGAGTGGTCCGTACCTGTGTTATGGCCCACATGTCTGGTTCTGAGGTATATGGCAGTAGTGCTATTGTGGACTACAGAGCCATCAGCCAGGTGCTCCTCACTGCACAGATGTCAGTACTCCCCATTGTTGGATCTACAGTGAGCAGCTGTGATTATGGATGCTACACATCTAGCACTGGTTAGCATAAGCATATAATGCAGTTGTCCTCTAGGTGTCAGGATGTTATCCTATGTTTATGACATTTGCCTTGGAATGGCACTATATGGGCATATGCGACTTGGGTATTATCCCCACTCCCTTGAATCATGGATACATGTGATACGTGTCAAAGGCCTGTCTACTGTCAGTCATGTCATCCCACAATGACAAACACTGGACAACCTCATGCTTACAGCAGAGCATTGGCTCATTGTGTTGGTCAAGCAGTTGCCACTTCTAGCAAGGCTCATTGTGTTGGTCAAGCAGTTTCCACTCCTAGCAAGACATCACTGCAATTGGTGATATTGTGCTACGTATAGGATGGTACATCTAAGGTTATGGACAGCAGCAGACATTGTGCATAAGACCAGTGTCAGATATATGTAGAGCAGTGTTCCTGCTAACAATGACAACTACTAACACCAGAGCCAATTACAATGGGTTCTTTACGTCTACCTGTAATAGCATGGCCACTGTGGCCTTCCATGTTTAGAATCAGAATAACAAAAACAACAATACCACTGTGCATGAGTACTTCTCAGTGTCTTGGGAATTCCTCTCAATTCTGCGATATCACGATCCCACCAAGGATATATAAACAGCACAAAACTGCTTAAAATGAATGTTTTATTACAGAAACTGATTAAGCGCTTTCACTTGTATACATACAAGCTTCTTCAGAGCACCTAAACTCATTCAAAAACTCATTATAAATCTTTTTGGCGCCATTTTATTTTGAAATTCAGCCCAAGAAATTTAAAGAAATATATACACATTAATAGCTTGATGGCATTTGTAATAAGCGCACTAACAACACCCACTGACATTCCATAGAAACAGTACATTTGTAAATCTATACTGAATAAAAAATATATGAAAATATGTACTATAAAAATGTAAACATATAAAAATTTCATATCCAATTTTGTCCTGTTAAAAATTCAATCTATAATCATATTTAATCTTATTTGATAGCCAGTAGTGGTTTGATGGAAATTGTGTCATTTAAACCTGGTTGAGCAGAAGCATCTGTATAAATCTGCCACCATAGTTCTTTATAGAAAGTAAGCTGTTAAAATCACCTCCTCTTTGATTAACTTGTACTATGTCCACTATACCAAAATTAAAAAAATGTGTGTCTCCATATTTTGCAATATGTCTATACAACAAATTTTTTTCATCCTTTCTTCTTATACTATAAAGGTGAGAGTAAATGCGTTTGTTCAAACTCCTTTGTGTTTTGCCTATGTAGAACCCTGAACATGTCCTACATAGCGCAATGTATACTACCATTTTGGTTAAACAACTTGCTCCACAAAACCTAATACAACTGTGATTATAGTTGTCCAATGTCATACTGTCCCCTTGAAATATGGTGTAACATTGTTTACAAGACCCACATTTTGTGGTATTCATAAAAGTGGACGTCCTAATGAGGGGGCCCCTTTCTAAGATGCATTTAATGTTGATGTCTATTTTAGTAACAAACCTAGGGCTATTTCCTAAAATGGGGGCTATATCCTGGTCTACTGATATAATATACCAATTGTCAGTTAAAATGTTTTTAACTTTTCCTATATGTTTACCATATTTCAATATTCATGTCCTGTCAAATTTGGTAACCTCTATCTTCTTATCTACTATATTAGACTGCCCATTATTTCTGCTGTTATTATATTTATCTCCCAATAGAGGAATATATCTCTTCCCCCACTCTTTAACAACATATTTACTGATGTTTGACAAAACCTTACCATCATATCCTCTGTCCCTAAATAGTGAAGTAATAAATGTGACTTTTTCTAACATGTCCTTATATAATGAGGTCATCCTGACTGCTCTAATAAGTTGGCCTTTGTAGATGTTCTTAAATTGCTGTCTCGGATGATTGCTGGAATATTCTAAATAGTTGTTGGAAAAGGTGCTTTTCCTATATATCCTTGAACTAAATTGATTATCAGTTTGAGACACGTAGGTGTCTAAATAGGTCAAACCTTCCTTACTAGACGTAGAAGTAAATTTCAAAAAAGTACTACTACTGTTGATGTATTCAAAAAATCTTTCCAACTGTATATCTCCTCCATCCCATATCAAATAGATATCATCCACGTATCTGGAATAATATTTGATATGTCTCATGTAGGGAATCGTAAATATAGTACTTTCTTCCCAGTCGAGTATAACCAAGTTGGCAAATATGGGAGCACAAGCTGCTCCCATAGCCATTCCTTTGGTTTGTCTAAAAAGCTCTCCCTCAAAAATTATATAATTATGGTCAAGTACCAGTGACATCATATCCATGATTAAACAAATAGTATCCCACTGTATGTCTGCGTATTTCCCAATACTATCTGCATAAGCATTAAGTCCTTCCTCTTTAGGGATACATGAAAAGAGGTCTATGACATCTATAGTCACAAATATTAAATCATGGTGTGATAAATATATCGGATAACTTTTTAAAAATTCCCAGGAATCTTTTGCTATATGTGGAATTTTGCCATAAATATGTTTAAGATAAGTGTCAACAACTTTCCCCATAGGGAATGTTTTTGCCTTACTCGCCGATAAAATCAGCCTAAAAGGGGGGTCTTCTATATTTTTATGTATCTTAGGAATACCCACAATTGTGGCTAAGACTGGGTGATCTACTTTAATAAACTTGTATATATCGTCATTCACTCTATTGTCTAATAAAAATTCCTCGATACACATATCTATTTTTCTATATCCTATATTGATTTCATTAAGGGATACCATGGTATAATTCCCAGAGGTGTGTAACAACTCATGGATCTTACACATATATAATAAGCTGTCAAATATAACAGCACCCTCTCTCTTATCAGGTTTCATAATTCTTATATTTCTAGCATTTCTAAATTCCTGAAGTACTTTCAATTCCTCCATAGATAAATTGGACTTGTCAAGTTGTCCAGCTAACTGCTTGTTCAACTGATATAACTGTCGAGTTACTACTTTATCATAAATAGAAATTGTAAGATGCATCAGGGGTATATAAGTACTCTTCTTCTTTAAAGTTGTTAAGACATTAGTCATAGTGTGTGAAGTATCCTCTACACTACTATCCTTAAACATAATGGACAAATTTAGTTTCCTAAAATAACTTTTAACTTCACAAATGCAATCTACAATATTAAACCTTTTAGTGGGAACATATTTGTTCCCCTTTGATAACAATGTAAAATGTCCAATATTAAGTTGATATCCTGTATAATTATAAATATTAAAATTTTTGTAGGTGGAAGTTACACCATCCTGAATAATGCCTTTGTTCAAGGCAGTGTCTGCAAGTGTATCATCCTTTTTTCCTGACTGACCTTCGTCCCTAAATATCTTTACTAGCTTCTGAGGTGTTATTGATAATATTGGTCTTTCCTGTATCCTTTTGTCCACTGTCTTTCCCTCCCTCTGTGTTCTGTGTATAAAAAATCCTCAGAATTCTCAGGTACTATCTGACTTTGTGTGGTATACTTCTTATCAACTCTATAGTTAGTATCAACCCTAGATTTACTAGTGTATTTGTTGAAGTTCTTTTCCCACAAATATACTTTCCCCCTTTTATATTGATCTAGATCCCTATGTAATTTTTTCATCTTCCGGTCATACACTTTCGTTATATTAGATTCTGCGTTAGTGAACTGCTTCATATACAAGTTTTCCCCACTGGGAAAAAAGTAAATCATTCTTAATCACTTGATTTAATTCTTCCACCTCTTGAATTAAATGAACCAACCTGTCATCATTAAATTTGATAAGTAAGGACATATATTTAAATCCACTTTGATCAAATAAAGTATTAAATTCATGCATAATAGTCTCTGTAACAACCAGACCCATAGGAAATTTGAAAAATCTAAGTCTCATAGGGACAATCTTCATTTCTAAACATTTGGATAAATAAGCATTATCTACTTTAAAGCTATTAATTTGAAACAATTTTCTACCAAAATCATATACAAAATCTTTCAAAGTCCCTTTATGCTTGTCCTTCACTATATGCGATCTATTTCCAGTCGTGTCAGAACAAGTGTTATCAAAAAAACAGTTTTTATCTAAAAACTCTTTAAATAAATCAGTATTTTGTGTTTTGTTAGTTTTTTTACTCTTAATGTCAAATACAATCTTATCCGACAACATATTGTCCACATTTTCATTTGACTTAATAGTCCCTTTTGTTGTGGTAGCATAAGTGTAAAATGGTTTCATTTTCTTAGCTTTGGTGCCTATCCTGGAGGCTTCCTCATCACCATCCCCAAAAGAGAAGTCAAACGTAAAATCAGGTGTACCCAATTTGCTACTACTACGTTGGGTACCTGAAAGTGCTGAAAGTGCAACATTAGAAATGTCAAGAGATTTAGTATTAGCTGTATTAATACCTTTACTGGCAGGAAGATTTGGGTTCGTACATGTTCCTTGTTCGTTAGGTATGTCTGTAATATAAGTGGACAGATTAGACAGTCCAATATCATCTTCGCCACTACTGTTGTTACCTCGAGCCACATGAGCAACACAAACCTTAGTGCTGTTTGAGCTACTGGAAACTGCCACTGAAGTACCAATAGACTTGTCCTGCTCTTTAATCCCAGGACCAGCATAAAGGAAAATACTGCTGAAATGGTTAAGTAAAGAGGTGAGCCGACTCACTTCACCTCTTAGTTCTTTTATTTCAGCTTTAACCGAATTCAAGTCGCAGTTAACTGAACCTTGGGACGAATTCAAATCACAGACTGCTGGACCATGAGTTACGCTAAAAGAGGATTCCCGATCAGACTCCATGAGATGCTACTTAACAAAATCACAATCGCGAACAGTGTGGCAACCAAAATAACGAAAACAACAATACCACTGTGCATGAGTACTTCTCAGTGTCTTGGGAATTCCTCTCAATTCTGTGATATCACGATCCCACCAAGGATATATAAACGGCACAAAACTGCTTAAAATGAATGTTTTATTACAGAAACTGGTTAGGCGCTTTCACTTGTATACATACAAGCTTCTTCAGAACACCTAAACTCATTCAAAAACTCATTATAAAACTTTTTTGGCGCCATTTTCTTTTGAAATTCAGCTCAAGAAATTTAAAGAAATATATACACATTAATAGATTGATTGCATTTGTAATAAGTGCACTAACAACACCCATTGACATTCCATAGAAACAGTACATTTGTAAATCTATACTGAATAAAATATATACTGAATAAAAAAATATATGAAAATATGTACTATAAAAATGTAAACATATAAAAATGTCATATCCAATTTTGTCCTGTTAAAAATTCAATCTATAATCATATTTAATCTTATTTGATAGCCAGTAGTGGTTTGATGGAAACTGTGTCATTTAAACCTGATGGAGCAGAAGCATCTGTATAAATCTGCCACCATAGTTCTTTATACCAAAGTAAGCTGTTAAAATCACCTCCTCTTTGATTAATTTGTACTATGTCCACTATACCAAAATTAAAAAAATGTGTTTCTCCATATTTTGCAATAATGTCTATACAGCGCATTTTTTTCATCCTTTCTTCTTATACTATAAAGGTGAGAGTAAATGCGTTTGTTCAAACTCCTTTGTGTTTTGCCTATGTAGAACCCTGAACATGTCCTACATAGCGCAATGTATACTACCATTTTGGTTAAATAACTTCTTCCACCAACTTGGTTATGCTCGACTGGGAAGAAAGTATTATATTTAAGAGTCCCTACATGAGACATATCAAATATTATTCCAGATACTTGGGTGATACCTATTTGATATGGGATGGAGGAGATATACAGTTGGAAAGATTTTTTGAATACATCAACAGTAGTAGTACTTTTTTGAAATTTACTTCTACATCTAGTAAGGAAGGTTTGGCCTATTTAGACACCTACGTGTCTTGAACTGATAATCAATTTAGTTCAAGGATATATAGGAAAAGCACCTTTTCCAACAACTATTTAGAATATTCCAGCAATCATCTGAGACAGCAATTTAAGAACATCTACAAAGGCCAACTTATTAGAGCAGTCAGGGTGACCTCATTATATAAGGACATGTTAGAAGTCACATTTATTACTTCACTATTTAGGGACAGAGGATATGATGGTAAGGTTATGTCAAACATCAGTAAATATGTTGTTAAAGAGTGGGGGAAGAGATATATTCCTCTATTGGGAGATAAATATAATAACAGCGGAAATAATGGGCAGTCTAATATAGTAGATAAGAAGATAGAGGTTACCAAATTTGACAGGACATGTATATTGAAATATGGTAAACATATAGGAAAAGTTAAAAAAATTTTAACTGACAATTGGTATATTATATCAGTAGACCAGGATATAGCCCCCATTTTAGGAAATAGCCCTAGGTTTGTTACTAAAATAGACATCAACATTAAATGCATCTTAGAAAGGGGCCCCCTCATTAGGATGTCCACTTTTAGGAATACCACAAAATGTGGGTCTTGTAAACAATATTACACCATATTTCAAGGGGACAGTGTGACATTGGACAACTATAATCACAGTTGTATTAGGTTTTGTGGAGGAAGTTGTTTAACCAAAATGGTAGTATACATTGCGCTATGTAGGACATGCTCAGGGTTCTACATAGGCAAACCACAAAGGAGTTTGAACAAACGCATTTACTCTCACCTTTATAGTATAAGAAGAAAGGATGAAATAAATGCGTTGTATAGACATATTCCAAAATATGGAGACACACATTTTTTTAATTTTGGTATATTGGACATAGTACAAGTTAATCAAAGAGGAGGTGATTTTAACAGCTTACTTTCGTATAAAGAACTATGGTGGCAGATTTATACAGATGCTTCTGCTCCACCAGGTTTAAATGACACAATTTCCATCAAACTACTACTGGCTATCAAATAAGATTAAATATGATTATAGACTGAATTTTTAACAGGACAAAATTGGATATGACATTTTTATATGTTTACATTTTTATAGTACATATTTTCATATATTTTTTTATTCAGTATATATTTTATTCAGGATAGATTTACAAATGTACTGTTTCTATGGAATGTCAATGGGTGTTGTTAGTGCGCTTATTACAAATGCCATCAAGCTATTAATGTGTATATATTTCTTTAAATTTCTTGGGCTGAATTTCAAAAGAAAATAGTGCCAAAAAAGTTTTATAATGAGTTTTTGAATGAGTTTAGCTGTTCTGAAGAAGCTTGTATGTATTCAAGTAAAAGCACTTAACCAGTTTCTGTAATAAAACATTCATTTTAAGCAGTTTTGTGCCGTTTATATATCCTTGGTGGGATCGTGATATCACAGAATTGAGAGGAATTCCCAAGACACTGAGAAGTACTCGTGCACAGTGGTATTGTTGTTTTCGTTATTTTGGTTGCCACACTGTTCGTGATTGTGATTATGTTTAGAGTCAGAGTGCATCCCAGACAGCCATGTGCTACTGTGTATGAGCATGCCCAGTATAACCTTGTGTAGATGGACATATAGTGCATTCCGATCAGCCCTGTGCTACTAAGTGTGTGAGGATGTCCAGTGACACCTTGTGTCAGTTATGGGCATGGCCATTGTAACCCTGTATAGTGATAGTAGTCATCCATTCCACAGATGGGCATACTCCAGGTCAGGATGGATTCGTACTTTAAAAACACAGGTTCACAGGTATGTACATCTTAACTGCCAGCATCCTTGTTGATGTCCGCATTCTTAGAAGGTCATAATTACAGCTTTGAAATATGTAGTCTGTGTGACTTGACTCATAACTATGTAGTATTGTAATAGTGATTTGTAGATAGGCAGGTGTTCCGTTCCCATCCCTGGCATGTGCGTGTGTTTATCCCCATCTGCCTGAGGACTGAAAAATGCTTTTAGACTGCTCACACTCCATACAATTCTTATACCCACCTTTGGCAAGGCTGATGATGTCACCCGTCTACAAATACACCTCTGGGAGTGCTGTGCCCCACTAATATCGGTAGCGTGCTCTGTAACTGCATAATGCTGTAGTATAATAAAATAGTTAGGTTGGTGTTCTAATCCCAAACATGCCATGTGTGTGTGTCTGCCTGTGTGAGACAAGTACAGTGCTTTTTAGAGTATGCACTCCCTGTTCAAATCACATGACCGTCTTTGTCATTCCTGCTGTTGTCACCCACCTAGGTATACACTTGCATGCATGCTGCAACCCAGTATTTGCCATAGCGTGTGCCCTAAAAGCGTATTACTGCAGTGTGATATGGTAGGTAGGGGTTTGTATACAGGACATGGCAAGTGTGTGTTTGTCTGTCAAAGCCTGTGTAGAGGTGGTTGTGAGTGTCTTACCATTGGACATGTTGGGGAGTGGATTTTGTAGTTTTCGTATATGGTGTCCGTCTTAAAATACATTGGCCACCTCACGAGGAGTACAGCTATCAATCAGCCATGGGACTGTGTTGTCAAGCCATACCCCTACATCTGCCAAAAGGCCTGGTGAACAAAGTATGCAACCCTACTAGTACCCGGTATATGTCCCACATCCATGTGCAATGCACAAACAAACTTGCCTAGGATATCCCACTATGTTGCTAGTACCATGTACATTGATGACAGATAGTAGGCATGGTGTGAATGCAGTGGCCTGCAGAGGACATGGCACCCTGTTCAGTGGTACAATGGGCACATATATGCGGACATTGTGCCTTCACTATGTTCCTCACTGGATGCATGCAACATATGTGGTGCCATCAAATGTGATTGACAGAGGCCATACAATGCTGTACACATGTGCCCTGTATGGACCCATGCCACTGACACCACGGAATACCTATATCATACTATCAATGCAGGTGCAGGGTCAACCTGCTCACTATAAGCAGGTTTTGCCACACCAGGCCAGTATTGGCATATCAAGGGATAACAGGCTGTGTACACACCAAGTGCCTGCCAAACCAGGTACACCTGTACATGTCACTGTACAGTATTGTGGGACATGCACATCCCAGGCAATGTCCATGTGAAGGACTATCAAACACAGGCATGACATGCATTGCAAAGCTATGGCCATACACATTTGTAACCAGGATGTCAGAGCAGATCATGCAGTACCCATCTGTGTGGGACATTGCAGACACTACACCCCTGCACTGCACACCATTGTCGGGTGACGCGATGCCAACTATTACCACTCACCCAGCCTTGTACAGCCATCTTGCACAGCCAACCACTACACATCCATGAAGCAATGCATACATGCATGCCAGCACTGGCACCTTGTGTCTGCGTGTGGGTTTTGATGGTCCCAACCACAGGCACTCCCAGTATAACCCTCATTGCCATACCAACAGATGTCAAACACTTTCACATGCCCTAGTCAATAGAACCTCCAGATATCCCCTGTGATGCATGTAGTCCTGTGCATTACTGCAGTGTGGCAAACTAAGTAGTTAGGTTGTGTATTTGTGGCCCTGGCAAAGAGTGTCAATGCATGTCCATTAGAGAGTGTGGTTGTGGTGACAATGGCATCCATTCATGTGGACAGCCATGTGTGCCACACCTAATGTATGTCTACTATATCTCTGTTGCAGATGTCACTCACCTACACACATATATGTTCTTACAGCACAGCAACATGTTGCCTTTGTAGCACTTGTAGTAACGTCATGCACATGTAATAGTAATGAGTAGTCAGTCAGGGGTTTGACCCCTGTACAGTTAGGCATGTGGCAGACGAAGCTTAGGGTTAAGTCTCCAAGCCCTTCCCTGGTGTACTTTGCCTGTACCACCCACACACTCTCTGGTGGATGTGAAGGAGTACACCTGCTCAGCAGCAGTATGTGTATTGTAACTGATGGACATGGTCAGGTGATGGCCTCTGCACCTATTGCAGTCCTCCTCTAGCTGATTGCATGTGGAACAGCTGTGAAGGTGTTCCCTAGCCATTTGCATGATAAACACAGTACACTATCTAAGGAAACATGTTGGTATTTGGCCATGTCAGTCGCTGTGAGTGGTACTGGATGTGGTGTTCTGAAACGGCATCACAGATGATATCTGGATGTACCTGAAACATTATACACAGTGGGAAATAACCTAAAGACAGGAGGGTGATGTGCCACACATGACTACAACATGTAAGTGTAGCTATGCTGCATTGGGACTACTGCCTGTTTAACAGGTGTGTGGTAATGGCTATTCTGCATGTTTTAATACAGACATAACAGTACTCTGATCGTGAGGGACCCCCATCTGTAGGGTCATCTGTGAACTGGTGAGTGTGTGTAACCATTTGTTTCCTATGTTACACACTGAACACACATCTGTGCACAGCAGAAGCATAGTGTGAGGATTGCAGACAGTACATGATGATAGGGATGTGTTACTGTCATTGCATCCCTGACTGGACATGTGTCACACAAAACCGTGGTATGACAGACACTGTCTGAGGTTGCCAGTGATAAAGCCAATAATGGGCATCTGTTCATAGCTGCAGTCACACATCTACTACACATTGTACAGATGGCATGCAGTATATATGCATGTGTTGTGCTCCCTCTGCAAATGTATACAATCTGTTGTGTTGGGTTGATGGTGATATCTATGCATACTGTTGTAGGTAATCCTGTATGATGGTGTCTATCACTAAGTCATATGTGGGTTTAAACTGCAACACCATAGGCTGAATGGGTTGGGAGGTCCCAGCAGAACCTCCTGTCCCACTTCAGCTCACCATGGTACCGGGCACTAGCACATCTGGGGCCCAACCTTGGACATCAGCCTCTGTTGGCTCTGCACCACCTTCTGGTGGTACCATCAGTGAGGATGGAGCATGTCCCCCCTGGAAGCAGGACCAGACAGGTACATGTCTGCTGTCGTGCAGTCCCGGACGTGTTGCATTGGGGGCTCACTAAGGGGTTCCGAAGCCAGATACGCAAGCTCAAGGGCAGAGTGCCACATTTACAGGGTGATACTGCCTCTCCTGGACAGCCCCCAGCACTGCCTCCTTTGCAGCTGTTTAGGTGCAGTGGCAGCTGCCCATGGCTGGGGACCTCTGTCCCACTCTTCCTATGGTCTTGTGAATACCGAACACCCATCCCCATTCAGGGTGTATCCCCCCACATGTGTCATATACCAACCCTGTATGCTGTCTTGTCTGTGATCCTACCCTACCTATCCTCCACGGCCATACCTACACTCTTTCCCGTACACCTGACCCTCACCTACAGAAACATAAGGCCAAACAGCTCCTAGGACTACATCTACCTTATACATAGCTGTCCATTTCACACATGTGCCCACTGGACACATGTAACCTTTGTAATATGCATCACAACATACACCTGTTATCCTCACCCCTGTCCCTCAGGCACATGATCCCGGTATGCACATCACTCCTAAATGGTCCAGGTACACCTGATGAGGATGACCCCATTGTACACACAGCACTACTGGTCCCTGTATGGTTACCCCATGTACCTTTACCATGATGATGATGTAGCACACAGCACCTTGCAAGAGTACTGTTCACACATAATGATTGGACAGGTATTATTGTGTTAATGTACATTACATGCACAGAGGGATGTATACGGCCAATTTACAACTATTTGTGTGTATGAATGACACATGTCTATCTGAGGGAGTCTTGAGATCACATAGAAAAACACCACTACATAATACATGTGTTGCTGGTGTTTCCCGTTTCATTCATTAGTAATGCTTTGTTGCCACATGGTATGTTCCTGATATATCTCTATATATGTATGTTCCTATATGCTCGATATGAACATTCACATATACATCTACATGATGGGATACATTCCTACACTGTTGAATGACTGCGCTGTATGATATGTTTGTGGTACTGTCCGTTGTCTGTATATCTGACATGGCATATTGGTAATTCACATTAGCTGTGTGTGCAGGGTCCTGGTTCCAAGTCTTGAGGAGGACGTTTATTTGGTTGCAGGGCAGAACAAGGCCATTGGATACAGAGGGAGTAAGGCACATTAAAGCAGTTGGGAGCGTGTGTGTGTGGGTTTGTGCAGTGTTTCTCACTGCTGACCTCTGGTTGCAGCTTCTTACACTCGGTTAGCCTCTACATTGCTTTACCAATGCAATACTCGCATACTGGTAGCCAAACAGGCTTAAACCCGCTCGCTCCCACACTTGCAAATGCATTGACATTGGTGCTTGCATCTGACACTCACACCCTTGGGTGGGAGCGAGGACCACACTATTACCTTGTGATGCCTATTACCTTGGACTACATGACTACAGTATCAGGAATGACTGCCCATTAGGTGACGGCATGGCGTTCGACTGTACGGAATCGGTGGCCTGTCCAGTGAATTAATCATATTATTTGTGTGTTCCTCATACAATCTGCTCCTGTCTGATTCATGGGAACCGAGACTCTTCAATACAGACAAGTAATTGGGTTTTGGGAGCCACATCCGTCGGTCGAGTCATGCTACCGCATACCTATTATAGGTTTGCCACCTTTTCAACTGGCCAAGGTGGGACAGAAGGGTTAACACCTGTCCCACTTTGCAAGGGACAGTCCCTCTTTAGGCAGTTGTGTCCTGCGAAAATAATCAAGACATAGCAAATGTCCTGAGACTACAGGACAAAATTATATCCTAAGTTTCTTTAATAGTGGCATAAAACAGTTATTTTATATATGAAACTTCTATATGTTATGTGAAGTAGCATAAGCAATTCAAATGTTACTAGAATAAGCTTTTATTTGTGCAAATAATTAAAATTCTGTACTATGCACGGCTGTAGATATGTTTTGTCTTGGAAAATCTGACATTTCTACAGAACATGTCCCACTTTGGGCATTTGAAAATGTGGCAACCCTATAGGACCTTTATGTAATGGCATCAGATTTTGCAGGGCAAAACATACCCACAGCCAGTACAAAGGAGGGTACTTCACTGTTTTGCCTAAATAAAAGGTTATTCTTGTAGCATTATAGTTGCTTAGACTGTTTCTTATAACATTTAGGTGTTTCAGATACAAAATAATTGTTTTATGCAACTACTACAGTCAATATAGGATATATTTTTCCTAAATCACAGGACATTTGTCACAATTACAATTAATTTGCAGGACACAAATGCCCAAAGGGGAGTGTCCCACGCAAAGGTGGACAGGCGGTAACCCCAACCCTATTATTCTATCATCCTTCTAAGGTAGTCGGCGGAATATGTGCTTTCTGTCACTATCAGA
>NC_056747.1:989653944-989661444 GCF_019279795.1 Protopterus annectens
CAGCACTGACTTAGGACACTGTACACGCCTCTGAGTTGTAGCAGTTTCATCCCGTCCCTCTTCCGCACAACCTATTATTCCATCTACTGTCGATGTTTGTATGCACACGTTCCTATTATTTATGTCTACAAATGGAATGCATTTGTTAGAGAATGTACTTCTACATATTGATGTCTGCATGTGTGTATGCATATATACCTATTATGAACTCACTGACCTCCATGCAGCGGTCCAGTTAGAACCGGGCCATCCAACCCTGGCACGCCTGGATCCATAATTACATACCCATAGTTCCTCCACCCAACCCGTGTTCAATTTACATGCGTAACTTCAAATATGCACTTGTTATCACAGCCATGACACACCTCCAGACATTGCCCTCTCCAGAGCGTTAGGGGCCCTACACATATGTTGTCCTGCCTTGTGTATTCCCAGGCTCTCCCACCATTTAGTCTTTGAACATACCTGCCCTTGCTTATGTAATGGTCGGAGGACTAAACAATCTTATTAATTTTTGGGTAGACCCAGCAGGGACTATCCTCTGTCTGTGTTTAAAGTAGACCAAACGAAAACAGTCCTTGAACCAAATAAGGAATCAGATGCAAAAACCAGAGAATACAAGATAAAGAAAAATAATCTGGTTCCACACAGCAGTGAAAATCAATATGTCCTTTTTTGTAGTAGGCAAACACTTTCTCAGAATAAAATCCGCTTCATCAGACCAACAAAGGTAGAATAGCAGTTACATTTTTAAACACTAAAACATTCAATGAAAAATCAGATAAAATGTGCATCATAGCTAAAAGCCATGTGATAAAATACATCTGTAGAATATATAGATTGTTAAAAAATTGAATAAGACAGACTAAATGAACAATATGTGCTAAAAACTGGTAAATACAATAGTTAAAAATAAAAAAAGATGGTCTATTGAAATATACATGATAAAATATTAAAAGAGAGATCAATGCTTTAATGGCCGTGCTTTAAGGAAGGGTTTCAGGGAAACTCGGTTGTTTAAACCAGGAGGTGTATCAGCTTGAAAGCGCAAAATCCATTTCTTTTCACTAGATTCTGTTCTATTATTTATGTCACCTCCTCTCTTGGTACTATGCAGAATCTCTAGTACCATAAAGCTAAATGTATGTTCTTTACCCTCTTTAGCTACATGTAGTGATAGTCCGCTGGTTTCTTTAACATTCCTGATATCCCTAAGATGTTCAAGTATTCTATCCTTAAACACCCTGTTTGTTTTCCCTATATAAAATGAGAAGCAGGTAGTACAATAGCAAAAATTGACAACATTTTTTGTTCGACAATCTGCAAAAAAAGCAGTATCTATCCTAAAACCCAAAGTGTGATGTGTGAAATGATTATCAATATGTATATGTGTACAGGCCATACAATTCCTACACATATATGTACCAAGTCTATCACATATTATAGTTGATTTAGTATTAAAGGATCGATAACAGAGCTGACTCTTAAGTGATCTATTATTTCTAAATGCAAAATATGGCTGTGTGCCAATGACCCCATTCAACTCATGTACAGTAGACAGAATATCCCAGTTCTTTTTAATAATATCACATGCTACATGCACATTACTGGCAAAGGTCAATGGCATCCTTAGTTTATTCCTAGAGGTATCAGTGTAAGCATCACTTGAGAAAGTATTGTCAATATTATCCCTGTTATTAATATTAGTGGGGAGGGGAGAAAAGTATGGCTGGCACTTACCTGATCTATGCCGCCATCCTTCTGCTATTTGAGAATCAATATGTTTACTACTATAGCCTCTTTCTAAAAATTCTTGTTTAAGTGTTTGTAATGCAACAATGAGACTATCATCATCATTAAAAAGTCTCATAGTTCGAAATATCTGTCCTTTCAACACATTGAATTTCGTATGATTCGGATGCATACTGCAATAGTGTAGAACATTATTCTTTCTAACAGTTTTCTTATACAAAGTAGTAGACACAGTGGATAAATTATTTTTAGTAACTTTAACATCCAAAAACTCTACCACTTTATCAGAATATTCATAGGTAAATCTCAAAAAAGTATTCAACTGATTTAAGTATAAAATAAACTCTTGTAGCCGCTGCTCTGAGCCATGCCACAACAAAAAAAATCATCCACAAACTGTTTATACCATTTTATGTTAACCTGGTACTTATTATTCGAAAATACATGTTTAGCTTCCCAATTAGCTAGGGATAGGTTGGCGTAGCTATTAGCACAAGCTGTGCCCATACCTACACCTTTTTGGCAGAACTCTTACACTTAAAGCTATGTTTGGTAATTCTAATAATCCTGATTGTATATTTAGAAAGCCCAGCACTTACATACCACCTAGTAATTCTACATTCAACATTTTTGGATGTTAAAGTTACTAAAAATAATTTATCCACTGTGTCTACTACTTTATATAAGAAAACTGTTCGAAAGAATAATGTTCTTACACTATGGCAGTATGCATCCGAATCATACGAAATTCAATGTGTTGAAAGGACAGAAATTTCGAACTATGAGACTTTTTAATGATGATGATAGTCACATTGTTGCATTACAAACACTTAAACAAGAATTTTTAGAAAGAGGCCATAGTAATAAACTTATTGATTCTCAAATAGCAGAAGGATGGCGGCATAGATCAGGTAAGTGCCAGCCATACTTTTCCCCCCTCCCCACTAGTATTAACAACAGGGATAATATTGACAATACTTTCTCAAGTGATGCTTACACTGATACCTCTAGGAATAAACTAAGGATGCCATTGACCTTTGCCAGTAATGTGCATGTAGCATGTGATATTATTAAAAAAAACTGGGATATTCTGACTACTGTACATGTGTTGAATGCGGTCATTGGCACACAGCCAGATTTTGCTTTTAGAAATAATAGAGTACTTAAGAGTCAGCTCTGTTATCGATCCTTTACTACTAAATCAACTATAAAATCTGATAGACTTGGTACATATATGTGTAGGAATTGTATGGCCTGTACACATATACATATTGGTAATCATTTCACACATCCCACTTTGGGTTTTAGGATAGATGCTTTTTATGCAGATTGTCGAACAAAAAATGTTGTCTATTTTTGCTATTGTACTACCTGCTTCTCATTTTACATAGGGAAAACGAACAGGGTGTTTAAGGATAGAATACTTGAACACCTTAGGGATATCAGGAATGTTAAAGAAACCTGCACACTATCACTGCATGTAGCTAAAGAGGGTAAAGAACATAAATTTAGCTTTATGGTACTAGAGATTCTGCATAGTACCAAGAGTGGAGGTGACATAAATGATAGAACAGAATCTAGTGAACAGAAATGGATTTTGCGCTTTCAAGCTGCTAAACTTCCTGGTTTAAACAACAGAGTTTCCCTGAAACCCTTCCTTAAAGCACGGCCATTAAAGCATTGATCTCTCTTTTAATATTTTATCATGTATATTTCAATAGTCCATCTTTTATTATTTTTTACTATTGTATTTACCAGTTTTAAGTACATATTATTAATTTAGTCTGTTTTATTCAATTTTTTTAACAATCTATATATTCTACAGATGTATTTTATCACATGGCTTTTAGCTATGATGCACATTTTATCTGATTTTTGATTGGATGTTTTAGTGTTTAAAAATGTAACTGCTATTCTATCTTTGTTGGTCTGATGAAGTGGATTTTATTCAGAGAAAGCACTTATCTACTACAATAAAGGACATATTGATTTTCACTGCTGTGTGGAACCAGATTATTTTTCTTTATCTTGTATTCTCAGTTTTTTGCATCTGATTCCTTATTTGGTTCGAGAACTGTTTTCATTTGGTATATTTTCTTTATCTTTGAACCAAGCGTGGCAGGAAATGAAATGGATCGTTTGGACAACTTTGTACCTTCGATGGACTTGCCATCTAATAGGAGGAACAACTATCATTTGTCTACTTTATTGGACTTTCAAACTAATCCATTACTTAATGGAACTTATATGCAGACAACATCACTGACTCTAGATAATCCTGATTTATCTGCAGCTTTCAGAGATGACTATCACAATCTGGAGAATAAACTTTATAAGTTTAAGCGCTTGCAGTGGCAGCGCTTTCATCTGGAGGCTTCACTGAGCCTTAATATAGCACCAAGGGGACTTAGGGTTCTCACCATGCCCAGTTATGGGGAAGCTTATCCTGAGCTACTTAGCCGCTGGCAGTTACTGAACCTTGAGTGCAGTGCTAAATATATGCAGCTCCTTATCGAATTGTTTAGACCAGAGGAGCTAAAACTATCTAATGAAATCACTGAGTTGCAAAACATAATTAACAATACCTATTCAGATGAACTAGTTGGTGATAAAATGGATGTGTTGTTTGAAAATATTACTGGATATGATAACAGACTTTCTGCTACCAAAAACAAAAAAATTGCAAAGGGATTTGAAGGATTTTAAAGAAGGTAATGTCTTCTCTTGGGTAAACGAAAGGGTTAATACTAACTCCAACATACGGCACATAAAAGGAAATGGGCGGAGCTCTGTAAGACCCAGAACTACATTGCATTCAACTGTTTCAGATGAACAAACAGCATATGCAAATGCTGTTATGCTGTTAAAACTATCACTTCTACAGAACCCCACAGAACTTTTACCCAATGTTCCTATTGTTCCAGTAAGTGAGGGAATTGTTTCAGAAGTCAACCTAAATACTTCTGTAGCTGCTGTAAGCAGTCACTATGATGCTAGCACAAGCACTGGAGCTGTTAGACCTAAAACAAGCATGGCTTCCAGTGTGAGTCTGAATTCCACAGAGCAGGCCTCTGTACTGTCAGGTTCCACCTGTGGACATTTTTTATTAAAAGAACCTCTACCTATAAGAGACAGATCGATGAATCACCTGCAAAATCAACGTACACAACGACTACACAGCCAGGAGGACGAAATAAGATCAGGAAAGAGATACAAACAAGCTTAGCTCACAATATCTCTACTTTAACTTTAACTGACTCACAATTATCTGTGTTAAACAGAGGTTTAACCTTTGTTTCAGCTCAAAGAATGGACATAACAGAGGTAATTAAAGAGCTACACCTTTTTGGCAGAACTCTTACACTTAAAGCTATGTTTGGTAATTCTAATAATGCTGATTGTATATTTAGAAAGCACAGCACTTACATACCACCTAGAAATTCTACTATAGATCTGTTCATTTACCTTTGTGAAAAACAACTTAGAGAGAAGTCTCTAGATAAGCAAACTAATAATTTTAGTAATTTATCAGCTGCAGAGTTGCAAGCTCTAGTTGAATTGAAAGAACTAAATAGTATAGAAATACGTCCAGCTGATAAAGAAGGTGGTATTGTTATTGACAAGGACAAATATACAGAATCTATGTTAAGTCATCTCAGTGACGTTGATACGTATGCCATTGTACCTATGCATATACTCAGTAGTGTCATAGAAAAAGTACAGTTTTTGACCTTTGATTTATTAATAACAGGCATGATAGCTGAGCAACTGATGAGTATTTCAAGGAGAGAACATCCTACAGTCCCTTTGATATATGGTCTACCCAAAATACATAAGAATCCCTTAACTCCACCTATGCGCCCTATACTTTCAGGCAGAGGTTGGGTAACTGAGCCACTTTCTATTTTCGTAGAAAAAGACTTTGCATGCTGCCTTGGCTAATTATAGCACTGTTTTAAAGGATACCAAGAGTTTTTTTTTTTTTTTTAATGAGCTATCTAAACAAAATGAAATTATCTTAGGACAATGTTTATTTGTAACTTTGAATATTGAATCATTGTTCACTGTTATACCCAATGAATGGGGAATTGAAAATGTCAGAGAATTACTGTGTGAGAGAAACACCCCTGATACTAAGGTGAAACTTATTTGCACACTTTTGGAAATCATCCTAGAAAACAATGTGTTTATTTTTAATGATGTTTATTGTGCACAAAAAGTTGGCGTAGCTATGGGCACAGCTTGTGCTAATAACTACGCCAACCTATCCCTAGCTAATTGGGAAGCTAAACATGTACTTTCGAATAATGAATACCAGGTTAACATCAAATGGTATAAACGTTTTGTGGATGATATTTTTTTGTTGTGGCATGGCTCAGAGCAGTGGCTACAAGAGTTTATTTTATACTTAAATCAGTTGAATACTTTTTTGAGATTTACCTATGAATATTCTGATAAAGTGGTAGAGTTTTTGGATGTTAAAGTTACTAAAAATAATTTATCCACTGTGTCTACTACTCTGTATAAGAAAACTGTTAGAAAGAATAATGTTCTACACTATGGCAGTATGCATCTGAATCATACGAAATTCAATGTGTTGAAAGGGCAGATATTTCTAACTATGAGACTTTTTAATGATGATAATAGTCTCATTGTTGCATTACAAACACGTAAACAAGAATTTTTAGAAAGAGGCTATAGTAGTAAACTTATTGATTCTGAAATAGCAGAAGGATGGTGGCATAGATCAGGTAAGTGCCAGCCATACTTCCCCCCCCCCCTCCCCACTAGTATTAACAACAGGGATAATATTGACAATACTTTC
The DNA here is from genome assembly GCF_019279795.1 of Protopterus annectens. NCBI lineage: Eukaryota > Metazoa > Chordata > Ceratodontiformes > Protopteridae > Protopterus > Protopterus annectens. The sequence continues at coordinate 989,660,522 of NC_056747.1, forward strand.
TCAAGTGATGCTTACACTGATACCTCTAGGAATAAACTAAGGATGCCGTTGACCTTTACCAGTAATGTGCATGTAGCATGTGATAAAATTAAAAAGAAATGGGATATTCTGTCTACTGTACATGAGTTGAATGGGGTCATTGGCACACAGCCAGATTTTGCTTTTAGAAATAATAGAGCACTTAAGAGTCAGCTCTGTTATCGATCCTTTAATACTAAATCAACTATAAAATCTGATAGACTTGGTACATATATGTGTAGGAATTGTATGGCCTGTACACATATACATATTGGTAATCATTTCACACATCCCACTTTGGGTTTTAGGATAGATGCTTTTTATGCAGATTGTCGAACAAAAAATGTTGTCTATTTTTGCTATTGTACTACCTGCTTCTCATTTTACATAGGGAAAACGAACAGGGTGTTTAAGGATAGAATACTTGAACACCTTAGGGATATCAGGAATGTTAAAGAAACCAGCGCACTATCACTACATGTAGCTAAAGAGGGTAAAGAACATAAATTTAGCTTTATGGTACTAGAGATTCTGCATAGTACCAAGAGTGGAGGTGACATAAATGATAGAACAGAATCTAGTGAACAGAAATGGATTTTGCGCTTTCAAGCTGCTAAACTTCCTGGTTTAAACAGCAGAGTTTCCCTGAAACCCTTCCTTAAAGCACGGCCATTAAAGCATTGATCTCTCTTTTAATATTTTATCATGTATATTTCAATAGTCCATCTTTTATTATTTTTTACTATTGTATTTACCAGTTTTAAGTACATATTGTTCATTTAGTCTGTTTTATTAAATTTTTTAACAATCTATATATTCTACAGATGTATTTTATCACATGGCTTTTAGCTATGATGCACATTTTATCTGATTTTTGATTGGATGTTTTAATGTTTAAAAATGTA